>NC_053166.1:114967438-114994938 GCF_016835505.1 Polypterus senegalus
TAGGAATTAAATTTATCTTCTGTATCTATCATGTGTTTCTTTCTATTCTCTAAATTAGGGAAACTCTGCATTTACAGTAGCACCTTTCTCAAACACACAAACACAAAAACTTAAGATGCTTTTAAAAGTACTAGTACTTTTAAAAGTACTTGGCTTCGCTCGCCCACCCCCGTGTTTGGTTTACCGGATATACAATTTAAAGAGATTGTTATTTTCATGGGAGTTGTTATATATGCATTATTTTCACTTTTACTTTAAAACTTTTGTAAAAACAATACTTGTCCTTTATTTCCAGCCCCGGGCATGGTTACATCTCTTTCTCACAGGACATATAATGCTGCTCGCATTGTGAAGGGGGTGCGGCTGAACGCACACTAAGGAGATGCCGTCGGATCATCTGCTGTCTTTCTGCTTTTGGCATGCTGCCTGTTCTGCTTGTCTTGCTGGCCGATCATTTAAAGCCTGTATAGCAGCTGTCCTTTTTCCACTTTGTGTCTCTGCCGCTCACTTTGTAATGGGAGGGGGACTTTGGGTGGCTGAACGCACGCTAAGAAGAAGCGGTTGGATCATCTGCTGGCAAGCTGCATGTTTTGCTTATTGCTTTTTGTTGTTTTAAGAGCTGGGACTTCAAATTGTCTTCCAAGAAGATCACGTCTCATTGCCCTAGTATGCCTCACCAAGATGTTTTTTTTTTTTTTGTTTTTTTTTTATATGATAGAGAGACATGAATTGTTTTAACATTTTTTTATTATATATATTACAGACAAGCCACTGTTGTCATTAACAGAGATGATTAGCAGCTCTTCTTTATTTGAATTTCTGTGAATGCTTTCTCTTCTGTGTTATTCTGTGGCATGGAGCAGACTGAGCTAATTGTGTGTGAAGAGTGGCATGATAATGATGTCACTTCTAGTTTTCTGCTTCAAACTGAGTGAAACATCACAAATAATTTTTAAATGCCATTATCCACTAATTTGTGTTTTACTTGAAATTTCTGCAGGCATTTTGAAACCGATGTTATAATTCATTATCTGTTTATTATAGTTTAGCATTGCATATTCCGGTAGCTATGACATTTTCAACCTTATGAGCAAATGAGCCTTTTTCAGTTCTTCATTACAGTATAGTTGTTCAGTCTAAATGGTTGTTTTTAATCCATGACAGAAAGTGTAACAACTTGAATTGTAGTGAAGCAAGTTATTTTTTTTCATCAAAAAATATGACAAACTGATTCTGATGGATGCTCTTCAGACTGCTAATTATAATCCCATAAATATCAAACAAATCATGTGGTCTAAGAGAGGAGTAAGCAATTCTCTCCTAATCAAATGGAAGTTTGGTCAGCACAATCTTATTAGTTCCAAATTATTTCTTCAGGTCTCACTTCTTCTTCTTTTCTAATTTCACTCTCTTAGAGAATATACAAAAACTTCTGTGATCAAGTATGTGTAATATCCGAATTTCTGAATTTTATGTTAACATAGTTCTGTCAGCATATAATTGCAGCTCAAAATATAGCATTAGATAATTATTCATTTGACAAATTCTTACACCTTACTTGATTTAATTATCTACACAGTTTTAGGCACTTCTAGTTTTGAACTTATTTGAATTTTTAAATGAAGACTTTATTTGTCTCGTAAGGGACAAATGACAGCTATATGGATATTGAATAATTTTGAAATTCTACACTCTGAAAAATGAGTACCTGATATCAACAGCAAATTACAACAACCATTGAAACCATAGAGGATGCTTCAGTTTGCTTACATTTTTCCTTTTTTAGTCTAGGTGGTGGAACATTCTTAGGACTGTGTAGTTTGCTGACTGGATGTGACAACTTTGATGAAGCTCTTGAAATGGCATCAAGAGGTGATAGCAGAAATGCAGACAAGCTGGTTCAAGATATTTATGGTGGTGACTATGAACGGTTTGATTTACCAGGATGGGCTGTTGCATCTAGGTAACAAAATGTGTTTTTGTTTGTTTTTTTTTTTAATTCAAAATATTTAATTATGCAATTTTGAGTAGATGTGTGTGCTTCATTTTCACAATATGTAATATAAATAAGCTGGCACTGAAGGAGTTTGACTACTTTTTCTATCCTTGGCCATTGCAAGTTTTCAATAAATAAATAAAAATATGTACAGTTCTGTGTGTGATAAAGGAAGTCTGATTAAATTATCTGATGTTATGACTTAAAGGATAAGGTTTGTATGTTTAAGTCTGTTATTTCTTCTCAATTGTGGTATATATTAATTGAAATTGTTCTAATTGTGTTCTAAAAATACCTTGCCTGTTCTTGCTGTTTACAATATGGCTTTTAGGGTACCATGGACTCTAGACCAAAGAAAAAGCCTCAAAACTTATCAAATATGCAGACTTTCAAGAAGCAAATGTTTCAAACTAAGAAAGCATGCCTTCCATATTTATGAAATATCATTGTGATAATGGAAGGTAACTACTACAGGGGTGTGGAAATCAATTTTTTTTTCTACTTGTCCACGGACAAGTAAACTTAGAAAATCCACTTGTCCTCCAGTTAAATTCACTTGCCCATAAACAAATAACAAAAGTGAAAAACAGTTTATTTTTGCTGAACTCTTTTATTGATACCAAAACTGCCTTCCATTTTAAAACTGAGAAAAGTTATTTCAGGGAGTAGTATTTTGCCACCTTGCTCTAGAACATTATATAAAAGATTCCCTTATCATTTTAACTCATTAATAAAAAATGCCTTCATTATAGCTATACTAGTTCTGTTTCACATATCACAGTTACATAACAGAACACTGTCCTGATTCATTTTCTGCCATGTTCTTCAGCCTTTGTCTTGCAACATCTTCTCCCCCAAGAATCTTTACCATCTCAGACAGCATGGGCTGAATGCTGTTCATTTCTGCTTGAGCTGAACTGCATGGTTCCTGGACTGATGGTCCTGCAGAAGTGGATGCTGTTGATTGTTTATGTTTTTTTATGAGTGATGTGCCTGTTGCCATATGACAGCCAGAATTCCACAGCTGGTAGTGGGTTAAACTTTAATAAAGGTTCGCCATCAACAATAATGCGCATCTGGTTTTGAAGGTTTTCCTGAGTCAGGCGGGTTCTTCGAGAACTCTTTACTAAATTCATATTGGAGAATAATCTCTCACAAGTAGCTGTGGAAAGAGAAACTGTAAGAAACAGTGAGATCAGCATACTAACATTCTTCAGAGACTCTTCCGCAAATTCCACAAGATGGTACATTTTCAAAGAAGTAAATATTACCGATGTCGGGGTGGGGGGAAATAATCACATCTAAGTGAAGATTTTTATAGATATTTCATAACATTTGGAAACCGTTAGAATGTTTTCTTCTTTATTTTTAATAAACTGACAGCGCGAAACCAACTTGTTTTATATGAAAAATTCTCTAATCAAAAATTATCTATAGACAGCTCATCAAAGTTTATGTTGTCACGCAATAAATTTCTTAACTCCTCAATATATCACAACCTACGCGAAATCGCAAATTTAAGGAAAGATTAACTGCCTAACAAGCTTTATGTGGTGAAAACATTTGCAATGTAAGTAAAATGACCGCATTTTAATGTAGAAACAATGAATTTTATCAGTAATATATAAAAGTTATTGATTATACTGAAAAATCATCAGATTACATCGTAATGTCGGCATGAAAAACAATGACGGCATCTCCGAGCGTGTAAATAGTAGGGTAAAATACTTATGTAAGACTGTAAGAGTGCTTCCCCTTTGAAAAATCAACTGTCATTTTGTAAACAATATTGAAGACCAATTTGAGACATAAAGAACATGAAGTAGACTGTTTCTGCACGAAGTACATACACAAATTTTTAAAATTTGAAAGTAGTGGTAAAAATCTGCCCCGCACAGCACATGTAATTCTTTTTTGTCCAGAAAATTGCACTTGTCCGCGGACAACTGAAACCAGAAATAAACGCTTGTCCGACAGTCAATTTACCCGTGTCGGACAAGTCGTGCATTGGATTTCCGCATCCCTGCTAGAAATAATTATTTTATCACATATTTTTGGTACTGTTTTTGTGAAGCAAACATACATTTCTTGCTTGTTTTCTGCTTGCAGATGCCATCGTGGGTGGCTACTCGATGCCGACCACCTCAACTCCGCTGTATCCGTGGTTTGTCTTGCGTATACACAATCAAAAAAAAAAAAAATACAGAAAATGAAAACGTTCAACAGAGCGGATTGAAATGACATTAAGCATTTTTTTAAAAATGCATATTAAGTTATTCTTGTTGACAATATGGTAATAACAGACCTGAGCATAATGTTCACTGACACTTATGCCAATCAATCCATAAATACACAGAAAGACCTTACAACCCCCTTTTAGGACCTGACACTGTGAAGCAAGAATCACAACCCCAATGCCTATGATAAAATATCTTTACTGAATTTCACTTATGTTTAATCATACTGAAGTTTAGTTTATTGGCGTTGCTAAACTCGCCCTAAAGTGCTTATGTTTGTTTATGATTGCCCTGTGATGGACTGCTTCCGTTTGGGTAGTGTTCCTGCCTTGTGTCCGATGCTTGCTGGAATAGGCTTTAGCTGCCCCACAACCTTGACCTGGATAAGTGGAATGGATGCATATAACATCTGCTGAGTTCTTGTCACTTGATTAAATAATATTTGCAGTGCTTGAAGTGGAAAACATAATTGCCAGTACTTTATTTATTTATTTGTCTGCTTGGTCCTCCACACTATGCAATTCAAATTTTGCACAATTTCTTTATCAATAGGATGTTGGGTTGTTTTGGAGTTTGCGTGTGCTGTTAGAGTTCTGTATTATTAAAAAGCTTAGGTGCCACAACCATCTCTGGCAGGTCCTCCACTGCAAAAACAGAAAAATACTCCTCTTCATGACCTGGCTTCATGCCAGCTCAATACACTGTCATACATATGTGTTTTAACAATCCAGCGACAGCAGGCAGTATTTTTGCGAAGTAAAGAAGGAAAAGTTCTGTATAGTGACAAAATACAGTAGAAGTGATTGTATGACTTTTTTTAGTTGTTATTGTCTAGTTGTCTACAGAACTGAAGCAGTAATTCATATCTGGACATCAACATTCAATGTCAATAATGGCTTTGTTAATTAAGTGAATCTACTCCCCTGACCCTGAAGAGTGTTGCAATGCCACAGATGAAGATTAACTTAGCAAAGTGAGGCGACAGCTGGTTTTCTTTTAAAATGGCTGACTGCAGTGTGTTTGCTTTGTTTTTTCCCCCCTCCTTAAAATGACATGGACATGCTGTTTTGCAATATGATTGTAATGTCAAGACAGGGATCAATATTCTAACATATCTGGGTTGAAAAATTGAAGTATTTGGTATGTTGTAAGGCTTTTCATTGCATTGGAACCCTTCAGCTCCATTATAAAAGAAAGAATAGGCTAGTTAATTTTTAAAATTAGTAAATTATGCTTAACTTCAGAACTTCAGTTTCATTTGGCAAACTAATATACAGCACCATTGTGAAGAAATAACTTTGACTTGAAAAATACCAAATTTCTTGTAACTCACATTTTTTCAGAAAATTCTGAATGGTTTGCAGACACTTGCATTCATGTCTTAAAATATTTATCATAATATGTTGTTAGACAGTTTAGGGTATTATTGTGAAAATGACATTTTCCCTCTAAAATGAACCCTGATTTCTTGGTACTGACAGACAAAATAATTTAAACATATTTTTATAACTGAATTACCGGATGTATTATTTGAAACACTGTAAGACAATTTACTTGCTATATCGGACATAAAAATAACTTTTAAAGGTGCTAACTCAGTTACAAAATTTTCTTTAATTACCACTTAGCATGATTAATTAAGGAGGGTCTAAGAGTTTACCATTAGGACATCAGGGTAATGGCTGTGTTTCCAGCAGGATTGTGTTCTTTACATAAATGCAGGACATACTTGGACCTGTGTGTGTATATCATATATTTACACTTCTTCAGTAACCTATATTATAAGGCTATGTTACATATGGACCTTGCTCTTCTAAAACCCAAATAACAACATCTTTTTCTGCACATGCTCTATTCACTCATGGCCTCTGCCAGAGAGTGATGAGTAAGGCCTGAGGTGATGGGTCAGTCCTGCTTTAATCAACCAAAATCCCTGCCTGAAAGAACTGTCCCAATATTCGCTGCATTAGGCTCCCAAATCACAATTATCAAATAGTTATTTTTTCTGTCCTGTCACAGGCTGCTGAAAATAGGGTTTGCAGTCATATATGAATATTAAATTAAAAATCAGTCATTTCAAGCTGTAATAGTCATTATCACAATTACTAATGTTTTGACTGTACTTGTAAATCATTTTAATGAAAACTATCAATTTCTATCAACAACAAATATTTCTGACAGATCCCAAACTTTGTAACACTAGTGCACTATTATTATTTTTTTTTATTATGATTTTAGAGTCATTGGCAGTGTTTGTAATGGACAATGTGTCATGCTAGTGAGAACAGTAAATTATCTGTTGCCAGCATTTCTTCCCATGAAAGTAATGCATATTTTATAATTTAATAGTCAACTTTATTTTTTGCATCCCTCACTCATTATACCTTGCTCAGAAATACTGCTCTTAATTAAAATCATATTATTCTAATTTAAATGTTACAGTTCTTAAGCATTTAAATTAGAAATCACAACAAATTTATATTTTTGTTAAAATGATGTCTTTGTCTTATTGTTCTGTTCTTACAGATTGCCACCTTCTTGCATTACTTTTCTCACAGCTCAGCGAGAGTGAAAATTTCACATTTATAACAGAAATTTCAAAGGTGTTTGCTTTAGAGATTCTGTGGAATCTGTACTCATTACAGGGGCATTACTTTTTAAATTGTATACCTCCTTACACTATGAGTAACATTTTGATGTATAGTATCATTAATTTTCTGTCATTTGTAATATACAGTTAGACACATGCCACCTATTGGGCTTCATCCTATTTACTGCCAGCAGTAGAACAATGAGCATTGCCATTCTTTCCCTGTTATATTTGATACCTTTTTCCTATGCAGTTTTTATTATAGCATTTATTTTACTGCATTTGCAGAATGTAAATCTACTGTAGTTGTGAGGATGTTCTATATCTGCTTTAGAATGCCTTTTGATTCCACACATTAACAAAGTTGCCATTTTCCAGTTGATAAACTGAAAGCATGTTGTACATCTAAGAGACAAATGTACAGAATATGGCCATTTCAAATTGCCTTTTGCTACTGCTCTATTTTAAGAGTCTTAAAGTCCTGGTGCAATGCTAGAGAAATGGAAAAAAAAAAAGAGAAAAGATATTTGTGCTTTTTTTTCACTTCCCATTTTTAAAATAAAATTGAATCAATTTCATACCACCCAAGTACAAAATAATTTATCTTTGCTTGGTACTAAAACCAAAATAAGTCCTTAGTACCTCTCTATTTAACTTTCCAGACTGTCATGTAACTTGCAGTGTCGACTACCCTAATATAATAGCAAAATTCTATGAAATAGAACTATAATGATTATCCATTCCCATTATTCCAGTTTGCAGAATCTTCGGAAATTTATGCAAAGAACGTAACATAACCACCCAAGCAATGCACAGTGTCAGTTTTTTGGTGAGATAGTTGCTACGGAGAACTTTTTACTTGCTAGAAGCAAAGGTGTACAGCAGCATTTTCTACCCATTCTTCATGTGGTGGCACACTTTTTGTAACCCAGAAAGTCCCAAGGCACACCACGATTCTACCAACTGCAAAAACATTAAGTGTCATACACATGCTAAACTGTCCAGAGGGTCTTGACTACTGGAGATGCTGTCAAAAAATTAGTTATGAAGAATGGCACTTGCAGACACAGCACTTACCGAGCACTCATATGCCCACTGTCCCTTGGCTCTGTGAGAGTCACTGGTGAACACGTACCCTGGCAGCTGGACCTCCAACACGTCTCCTAGCAGCTACAGTGCACTCTGAGTACTTTTTCCGCAAAACAGAGATTGTGGAGCTGCTTTTATGTCAGCTTCTCCAGGTAGACCTGTTCTTCTCTGACAGGTCTCGACCACCAGAGGAGTGTGTTTCCCACAGGTTAGGACCCAGGGGCACTATACTAGTTTCATAGTGCAATAGTTGAAAAACACTTGTGTAGACTATAATTATCAAGTCGTTGATGATGATGAACAGTTGTGGATGGTATTTGCGCAGTTTTAACGCAATATTATTGTATGGCCATTTAAGAGATGCTTATACTTTTAATTAAATGATTCTTTAGCAGTGCAAAGTTGTTCCAATTGTTTAGTTATACTTTAACATGTCTATGTTTTATATACTATACCAATCTGAGAATTAACAAGATGCTTAATACATTCTTTTTAAATTGCCTTTTAGGATGGTGTTCAAATTCAAGTTGTACTTGCACAAGTAGTATGTTGTTAAAAGTTCAGGTTGAAGGTCATTGTTTAAGTTTAAGATCTGCCATTAATTTTTTTTTTATTTTGTTTGTGTGGAGTTTACATTATTTTTGTTATTGAGTTAAGTACTTATTTTATGATTACATGTTTAATGTTAGATGCAATTAATGCTTTGTCAGATTTGTGGCAGAATAAGATTAATGTAAGTAAATGCAACTTATTACACAAAGGAAGTAAAAATGTTAGACTGAATACAAAATGTTAGGTTTGAAACCTGAAAGTATACCTTTTGAGAAGTAGCTAGAAGTCCTAGTGGGCTCATAATTGTCTGCATTCAGAGTACAAGAAAGCTAATAGGATGTTAAGTTATATAGCACAATGTGTAGAGTACATTTCAAGTTGAGGGTATGATTAAGCTGTATAAACACACCAGGGATGTAAAGTTTGTTTTCCATGTTAGAAAAAGATATAGCAGCGCTAGAGAGTGTCCAAAGAAGAACAACTAGGTTGATTCTGGGACTGAGAGGTATCAGCTAAGAGGAATAACTGAAGGAATTAAACTTTTCTAGTTTAAAGAAATGGAGATTAAGAGGTGACATGGCAAAAGTGTTTAAAACTATGTATGAAATTAGTACTATGGATCCCATCCATCCATACATCCATCCATCCATCTTCTTCCTACGCTTATCCGAGGTTGGGTCGCGGAGGTAGCAGCTTGAGCAGGGATGCCCAGACTTCCCTCTCCCCAGCCACTTCTTCTAGCTCTTCCGGGGTAATCCCGAGGCGTTCCCAGGCCAGCCGGGCGACATAATCCCTCCAGCATGTCCTGGGTCTTTCCCGGGGCCTCCTCCTGGTTGGACGTGCCCGGAACACCTTGCCAGGGAGGCATCCAGGAGGCATCCTGATCAGATGCCCGAACCACCTCATCTGACTTCTCTTGATGCGGAGGAGCAGTGGCTCTACTCTGAGCCCCTCCCGGATGACTGAGCTTCTCACCCTATCTTTAAGGGAAAGCCCAGACACCCTGCAGAGGAAACTCATTTCAGCCGCTTGTATTCGCGATCTCGTTCTATGGATCTGTTACTTCAAATTGCATTTGCTGTCAAAAATGTGGATACAATGGAAAACACAATTGAAAACTTGTTTAGGACAAACTTCACACACATGGAATAAGTTATTAAGTAGTGTTGTAGAGATTGGGACTTTAGGGACCTTCAAAACTAGACTGGATTATAGTACACATTAAAAGGTTTATTACACTAGTACAAAACTAACAAATGCACAAATTTTCTCATTAAAATTTATGTCAGTTTGTATACAGTGTTAGAAGTTATGTGATAAGGATATATTTTGTTATATAATAGTCCTTGTGTTACCAGCCAAACTTCTTTAATTTGCTTAATGGTAAATTAAGCCATTTTTAATTAATCATACATTGTTTTTGCGAATAAATGATGATTTAACTATCAAAAATATCAACACATAAATTTTAAAAACAGCAAAGCACCTCTGTGGCACAGCATATAATGTAGCACTTGGATTCCGATTCAGTTCTACTCAGAATGCTTTAATATAGAAATGCTTTTGACAAAGCAGAGAACCAATTAAGCAAACATTTCAGTCATTTAGTATTGCATTTTATTAGGAAATGTGTTCTTTTAAATTCAATTTAGCTTAGGCCATGCCTTTCTTTCCAACTCTTCCTTTAGCCTATGAAAACAGGTAGACCCTTTCCTACTCTGGGGCTGTCTCAGTAAAGAGTTCTTAGTCAGGTGTGGGCATATTCACAAGCTCCTAACAAAGTGTTCTGCATTTGAAGTTTGAATCAGATAGAAATGTATTTATCCCCAGGGGAAATTTGGCTTTTTTTCAGAAGCTATAAATACATGAATAAATACATATGTTCACTCACTGGGGTATGGACATACACAAGACTGACTTAAAAGAAGAAAACTTCTGACTTAGCCATTACAGTCACAGTGAGGCATTATACGAGTGTATTGCTGTTGATATTAACGATTCCCGGGGCGTTTCCTGACACATTTCTGCCAGATTTGTTGGTTCAAACTACTCAATGTTAGTGTATCAGAAATGAGGATCTGCAGCATTGTTCATAGTGGCACTCAGTTTTGTTTTAACTCTCTGCTTTGCTACTAGCTCAGTTGGATTCAGAATGTATCCCATAAATGAGACTGCCCTTTTAATTAGCATGTTGATTTGGTGGGCCACTGTTGAAGTAAAATTACCAGCACACCAGCATACAAAATTACACTGGCCATCAAAGAGTTGTACAATATGTGAAGGATGTCACTACCCACAATAAACGAATTCAGTCTCCTATGATGAAGAGTCTGCTTTGCCATTTCTTATAGTTTTTCTGTGTTTTTAGACCAGTCCAAGCTGTCATTGGTGTGGACACCAAGTATTTGTAGGAATGCAACACCTCTACATCCACTCCCTGAGGCAGTGAGAGTCAATAGCCAGTTCATTTGTTTTGCTGATGTTAAGTCACAGGCAGTTCTTTCTGCACCAAGATACCAAGTTCTCCATCTGAACCCTATACTCTGCCTCACCCCTCACCCCCTTGATCAATAAACCTCATAAGTGCAGAATCATCTGTGAATATATGCCTGTGACATGACCTAGTTTTATATTTTATAGTCTGAAATGTACAGAGGGAAGAGAAAAGACAGGATTGTTCCTTCTGGTGCTGCAGTGTTGCTCAGTTGGTGAGTGATTTTCCTCAATGTCTAAATAGAATATTCTGCCTTTAGAGGTGGTGAGTTGGATGCATACGATAAAAGCAGACTGACTCTGACAATACTTTTATCTCTAGTGCAAATGTTAGCTTTTCAGTATCGCAGATTATGGAGGGATGTGATCAGTAGATGCAACCTGTCTGATAAGAACTGGATGAGGAATTCTTGTTATATATGCAGTATGTGCTAGTAATGGATTATGTCATAACTAAATCCATTTTGAATACATAGTGGATATTGCAAGCTAAATTAGACAATTTGCCATAATTGGTGTGTGATCCACTAAATTGTTTAACTTGCAAATGTATTGCTAAAAATATTAGCCATGTTTGTATTAAGTCGAAAAACAAGCTTTAGTCTGACATTGTGGCTATTGATTAAAGAAGCCACGGGGTGCCACTGGGATCAACTAAAGTTTTTTAGTTGTCATTCCATTGCAGGACACTTTCAAATGCACACCTATGCTCATTCATGTCAGGCCAGGTTAAAATAATAATAATAATAATAATACATTTTATTTATTTGTAGGCACCTTTCTAAACACTCAAGGACACCGAACAATAGACAAAACACAGATTATAAACAAAAGTTAAAATCAGACAGAGCAATTGTAAGCAAAGAGAAAAAAAGCAGTCTTAAACAAATGAGTTTTAAGTTTAGATTAGAAAAGTGAAAATGATTTAATATTTCTAAGCTCAAGTGGTAGTGAGTTTCAAAGCAGGGAAGCAGAGCAACTGAATGCTCTGCTCCGCATAGTGGTAAGACGGACGAAGGGGACAGTCAAGTGGATGGAGAAAGAGGATCTTGGGATACGGGAGGGAATGGCAACATGGAGATTGGTGATATGGTGAATAGAGGGGGTTCAAGTAATGATACAGGCAGCTGAATTCTGGACCAGTTAAAGCTTATAAAGAGATTTGCGAGAAAGACCAAAGAAAAGGGTATTGTAATACCGCAGACAAAAAGTGACAAGGCTTTGAACAAGGATAGCAGTGGTGTGGGGAGTGAGGGAGGGGCGAATATGATTAATGTTACGCAAGTGGAAATACGTAGACCGGGAGATGTTATTGATGTGGGACTGAAAGGATAAAGTAACTGTCAAGGATGACACCCAGACTCTTAACCTGTAGGAAAGGGGAGACAGAGGAATTATCAATAACAAATAAAAAAATGATCAGTTTTGGATAATGTTGATTTTGTACCGATGAGGAGAACAGCAGTTTTATCACTATTTAATTTAAGAAAATTCGAAGAAATCCAGGATTTGAATTCTGCTATGCAATCAGTAAGTGAGGAGGGTGGAAAGGAAGCAGTAGGTTTTCTAGTGAGATAGAGCTGGGTGTCATCAGCATAACAGTGGAAGCTAATGTTATATTTACGAAAGATATTGCCAAGGGGAAGGAAGTAAATAATGAAAAGGAGGGGCTCCAGGACAGATCTCTGGGGCACACCTGAAGTAACAGCGGTGGGGTTGGGATGTGAATGTTTTAAGCTGAGCAAACTGAATGCGGCCTGTGAGGTAGGATCTGAACCAATCTAGTGGAGTGTGGGTAATGCAAATCGAAGATAATCTATTAAGAAGAGTAGTGTCAATAGTGTCAAAGGCTACACTCGGATCAAGGGGGATGAGAATAGTAATTAAACCAGAAGCAGCTGCCATAAGGAGGTCATTAGTCATTTTTATAAGTGCCGTTTCTGTACTATGGAGAGGATGAAAACCAGACTGGAACTGTTCATACAGATTATTTTGAGATAAGTGAGAATGAAATTGAATAGCCACTACTTCTTCATTTCCAAAATTCTTGAAAGGTAGATTAGATATAGGACTAAAATTACAGAAATTATTCAGATCAGAAACCAGGTTTTTTCAGTATTGGGATTGTTGCAGCAGTTTTAAAAGATGAAGGAACAGTACCAGTTGTGAGAGAAGAGTGGATTATATTAGAGATAAGGGGTACCAGGGAGGAGATGCAGGCTTTGACTATAACTGTAAGGGGGGGAGGGGGGTCCAGTTGACAGGTGGATGGCTTAGACTTACAGACAAGATGTGAGATTTCTGAGAAAGAAATCACCATTTAAGATGATCTGTATGTCCTAGAAATGTGTGTAATTGAATGAAAGTTTAAACATTCTTGAGATTTTTTAATTGAGATATTTGAATTATTGTAGAATTACTGCGACAGTTAAAAATGGCAAGATCCAATAAATCTCCAAGACTAGATGGCATTTACCCAGGTGTGCTCAAAGAAGCTTGCATTTACTTGTAGTCAGGTGTTGCAAGAGTTTGCTGGGGTTTAGTGCAACACAAGGTGGGACCAGGACAAGAATGATTTCCCTAAAACCCTTCGTGGTACAAAGAGAGCAAGAGTGAGTCCTTGTTGTAGTTTCTTCTAGTGTGCATGTGCAGGCGCAATTATGTAGTAATATACTGTTGTGTGGGCTGGGTGGCCCAATAAGACAATGAGCATAGGTACATTTACAAAGAAGAGAAAGTTTCATAGAACATTAATTGACAGTAAACCATCCAGTTCCCAGGGTTACCTGATGATCTTCCATAAGAAAGGAAATACAGTGGTGGCAACACCTCCCTGCCACTATAGAACACACTATAGCTGATGGAAACATATGGGACTGTTTTGTTCCTTATAGCAGAGGTGACTAGCTCTGATCCTGGTGAGCCACTGTGGCTACAGGTTTTCATTCTAACAAATTTCTTAATTCTTGACTAGTTTTTGCTACTAATTAACTTTATTAAATTTATTTGCTATTTAAGACTAAGACCCTTTAAATCAGGGCTGAATAATGTCTGTCCCGAAGGGCCACTTTGGCTTCATGTTTTTGTTCCAACCCCATTTCTTTATGAGGACTCATTCATTGCTGATGAAGCACTTGTTCCTCATGTGACATTTTTCTGGTTCATTCTAGTTGTCTTACTTATTAAGATTTTGAACCCTTAATTGCTTGTTTTAGTCTTAAATAGCTGAATTCATTGTTTTAAACACTCCTTATTAGCAATAACATGCATATGACAAAAGAACCAGCAATTCTACATGTACAGTCATATGAAAAAGTTTGGGAACACCTCTCAGCCTGCATAATAATTTACTTTCAACAAAAAAAGATAACAGTGGTATGTCTTTCATTTCCTAGGATCATCTGATTACTGGGGTGTTTTCCGAACAAAGATTTTTAGTGAAGCAGTATTTAGTTGTATGAAATTAAATCAAATGTGAAAAACTGGCTGTGCAAAAATGTGGGTACCTTTGTAATTTTGCTGATTTGAATACATGTAACTGCTCAATACTGATTACTTGCAACACCAAATTGGTTGGATTAGCTCATTAAGCCTTGAACTTCATAGACAGGTGTGTCCAATCATGAGAAAAGGTATTTAAGGTTATCAATTGCAAGTTGTGCTTCCCTTTGACTCTCCTCTGAAGAGTGACAGCATGGGATCCTCAAAGCAACTCTCAGAAGATCTTAAAACAACAATTGTTCAGTATCATGATTTAGGGGAAGGCTACAAAAAGCTATCTCAGAGGTTTAAACTGTCAGTTTCAACTGTAAGGAATGTAATCAGGAAATGGAAGGCCACAGACATAGTTGCTATTAAACCTAGGTCTGGCAGGCCAAGAAAAATACAGGTACAGCATATGCGCCGGATTGTGAGAATGGTTACAGACAACCCACAGATCACCTCCAAAGACCTGCAAGAACATTTTGTTGCAGATGGTGTATCTGTACATCATTCTACAATTCAATGCAATTTACACAAAGAACACCTGTATGGCAGGGTGATGAGAAAGAAGCCCTTTCTGCATTCACGCCACAAACTGATTCGCTTGTTGTATGCAAATGCTCATTTAGACAAGCCAGATTCATTTTGGAGCAAAGTGCTTTGGACTGATGAGACAAAAATTGAGTTATCTGGTCATAACAAAGTCCTTTGCATGGTGGAAGAAGAACACCACATTCCAAGAAAAACACCTGCTACCTACTGTCAAATTTGGTGAAGGTTCCATCATGCGGTGGGGCTAGTTCAGGGACTGGGGCCCTTGTCATAGTTGAGGGTCGGATGAATTCAACCCAATATGAACAAGCATCAGTCACAAAGTTGAAGTTACGCAGGGGTTGGATATTCCAACAAGACAATGACCCAAAACACAGTTCGAAATCTACAAAGGCATTCATGCAGAGGGAGAAGTACAATGTTCTGAAATGGCCGTCACAGTCCCCTGACTTGAATATCATCAAAAATCTATGGGATGATTTGAAGCAGGCAGTCCCTGCTCGGCAGCCATCAAATTTAACTGAACTGGAGAGATTTTGTATGGAAGAATGGTTAAAAATACCTCCATCCAGAATCCAGACACTCATCAAAGGCTAAAGGAGGTGTCTAGAGGCTGTTATATTTGCAAAAGGAGGCTCAACTAAGTATTGATGTAATATCTCTGTTGCTGTGCCCAAATTTATACACCGGTCTAATTTTGTTAGGATGCATATTACATATTTTCTGTTAATCCAATAAACTTAATGTCACTGCTGAAATACTACTGTTTACATAAGGCATGCCATATATTAAAAGGAAGTTGCTACTTTGAAAGCTCAGCCAATGATAAACAAAAATCCAAAGAATTAGGAGGGGATCCCAAACTTTTTCATATGACTATAGCTTGTATCCATTCCTACATATTTGTATTCATCATTCACTATTTGGTTTAAATAAGTATTCAGAAGGAAATTTTAAGCGAAAGTGAAGAACTGAAAATTACTGATCTGTTTTAGGCTTAAAATCACTTGGATGAAACATATCATTGAAAGGAAAAAAATTTATGGGTTTAAGAATGAACTGACATGGTAGAGTTAAAACACTAACAAGCTGTGAAATTAAATAAGATCTGTTATTGGCGAGGATTAGCTTCTAATTAAGCAGCTGTATTGGAACAACAACCTGCAGCCACTGCGGCTGTCCAGGTTTAGAGTTGGCCATCCTTGCCTTATAGTGTAGGCAGCAGGGGGTCTACCTTTGAAACCTTATCTTTTAAGTACAAAGGAAGTTTCAGGGGTGCACAGGCACCAGGAGACACTTAGAGGGGTTCTGCCGTGTTTCCCCGAAAATGAGACCTACTCTTGAAAAAAAAAGCTCTACTATGATTTTTTTTATGCTGCTCTGTAATATAAGCTCTACCCCAAAAATAAGCCTTAATCAAGATCATCAGCTGAAAAGTAAGGCGCCTAAGGCCAGGTTTATACTTCACGTGATGCAACGCATGTGTGTGTCCAAAATATCTATTAAATTCCGAGGACACCTTGCCACAATATCTCTAAAAAAGATGTTTAATGATTACATCCATCAATTTGGGGATGTGCCCATTCCAGCAGTATCAGTGCAAGACAGAAACAAAATCTCTGGACGGAACATCGGCTCATCGCAAGGTGAACACAAGCACACACATACACTGGCATCATTGTAGCGTCACCAAATCCCCAAGCCTTCATGTCTTTGGATGGAAAACTGAGCACACTGTGGAAACCCACCAGGAACATACAAACTCTAGGCAGGGATCACGAGGGACGTGACTCCCAGCGCTACCGCTCTCCCACTGTGCCACCCCATATGTGTAACTATTAGCAATATACATTATTTAAACAAAGTTAACAATTTATCTGTAAAATGTAACATACATATTTTTAATGCATTTCATCATGAAAGTGTTTGCTGGAAAAGACACATCCCTGGATTGATGGATTTAATCATTAAACATCCTTTTCAGGGATATTGCGGTAAGGTGTCATTGGAATTAAATGTGTGTTCCAGGCAATTCGCAAAACAGCGAAGCCGAACCTGTTCTCACCGTGATAATATCTCGCACTGCCACCTGGTGGGTTCCTCAAGATTTACATAAAGTACGCGCGCAAGTAAAAACGCTTGCATAGCAGGAGCGTCCGCTGGAGCATGCATCACATCGCATGAAGTATAAACCCAGCCTAAGATGGTAGCCAAATACATTTGTATTTAGAAATGTTGTGTGCAAAAGAATTTATATTACTTAGTTTGCTTGAAAATACAGTTGTGCTTGTAAGTTTGTGAGCCCTTTAGAATTTTCTATATTTCTGCATAAATATGACCTAAATAAAACAACATCAGATTTTCACTCAAGTCCTAAAAGTAGATAAAGAGAAAACAGTTAAAAAATGAGACAAAAATGTTATACTTGGTCATTTATTTATTGATGAAAATGATCGACTATTACATATTTGTAAGTGGCAAAAGTATGTGAACCTCAAGGATTAGCAGTTAGTTTGAAGGTAAAATTAGAGTCGGGTGTTTTCAATCAATGGGATGACAATCAGGGGTGAGTGGCCACCCTTTGTTATTTAAAGAACAGGGATCTATCAAAGTCTGTTCTTCTCAACACATGTTTGTGGAAGTGTATCATGGCACGAACAAAGGAGATTTCTGAGGATCTCAGAAAAAGAGTTGTTGATGCTCATCAGGCTGGAAAAGGTTACAAAACCATCTCTAAAGAGTTTGGACTCCACCAGTCCACAGTCAGACAGATTGTGTACAAATGAAGGAAATTCAAGACCATTGTTACCCTCCCCAGGAGGGGTCGACCAATAAAGATCACTCCAAGAGCAAGGCGTGTAATAGTCAGCGAGGTCACAAAGGACCCTAACTTCTAAGCAACTGAAGGCCTCTCTCACATTGGCTAATGTTCATGTACATGAGTCCACCATTAGGAGAACACTGAACAACAATGGTGTGCATTCCCCGAAAAAAACATTGCTGCTCGTCTAAAGATCATGTGGACAAACCAGAAGGGTATTGGAAGAATGTTTTGTGGACGGATGAGACCAAAATAGAACTTTTCAGTTTAAATCAAAAGCCTTATGTTTGGAGAAAGGAAAGCGCTGCATTCCAGCATAAGAATCATATCCCATCTGTGAAACATGGTGGAGGTAGTATCATTGTTTGGACCCGTTTTGCTGTATCTTGGCCAGGACATCTTGCCTTCATTGATGGAACAATGACTTCTGAATTCTGTCAGAGAATTCTAAAGGAAAATGTTAGGTCATCTGTCCATGAACTGAATCTCAAGAGAAGGTTGGTCATGCAGCAAGACAACGACCCTAAGCACACAAGTCGTTCTACCAAAGAATGGTTAAAGAAGAATAAAGTTAATGTTTTGGAATGGCCAAGTCAAAGTCCTGACCTTAATCCAATCGAAATGTTGTGGAAAGACCTGAAGCGAGCAGTTAATGTGAGGAAACGCACCAGCATCCCAGAGTTGAAGCTGTTCTGTACAGAGTAGTGGGCTAAAATTCCTCCAAGCCGGTGTGCAGGAATGATCAAAAGTTACTGGAAATGTTTAGTTGCAGTTATTGCTGCAAAGGGGGTCACACCAGATACTGAAAGCAAAGGTTCACATACTTTTGCCACTCACAAATATGTAATTTTCGATCATTTTCCTTAATAAATAAATGACCAAGTATAATATTTTTGTCTTATTTGTTTAACTGGTTTCTCTTTATCTACTTTTAGGACTTGAGTGAAAATCTGATGATGTTTTAGGTCATATTTATGCAGAAATATAGTAAATTATGAAGGGTTCACAAACTTTCAAGCACAACTGTAAATCCTTCTTTAGATATGTTAGTGAGGCCATATAATCTGATTATATTATATATTATCTGAGGTATAATCTAATTAATGTCTTTGTCTCCCCTTTTCAACATATTGTTAACATCTTTTACTTGTAACCATTGGTAGTATATGCCAGCATTGCTGAATAGTACAGTTTCTTTGGAGTGATACTAAGACTTACAGAACACAAGTCAACTTCTATGTGATAGTTTTTATGTCCTAAGTGATGTGATGTCAGAGTACTCCTTTCTTATGTAATAAAATTGGAAAGAAGTGAATTAATGCCAATTAGAGATGCTGAAGCTTTCATCTATAATTGTTCCATCTTCTGTGTTGTTGTTTGTGTAGCTGATTTCCAGACTGTAATAAGCTCCAACACTGGTGATATTCTGTCCCTTTACTAGGACTACTCCTCTGGTTGGATAAATGTTCTGTATGAAGGATTCTTTAGCCAATTATCTTTGGCAATCTGTTTTGCTGAAGAAACTGATTAAAGTGCAGACTTTTTAAAATTCTTAAGATAATCAATATTTGCTTTTTCTCTGGTAGTATGAACATTGCTGAGCCATTAATGTTAAGAGTCAGAGAAACAGAAAATGCAGATTTTTGAAAAAGGAACATATAGAAGTTCTGTTTACGTCTTTTTCTCATGCAGTTAGAGCACTTGTCTTGAGTGGCTGGACAATTTAACCTTCATTAAATATATATACATATTTTATCTAAAATTCTCCAAATGCAGAAATTTCTGTACCCAAGCATAGTGCAAGTGAGCATTTGATTCCCTGCAATGTCACACTTCTGAGTGAAGTATGTGTGCTCAGTAAATGTTGACTTTGTATGTGTCTGGTTATTTGATTTTTATTTTACATCCCAAAGATCTCCATGTAATTTCAATTGTTAATTCAAAATGTGCCTTTTGTGTGTGCATTGTTGTGTGTGCTCTTTGATAGACTTTCTGCCTAGTCAAGAATTGTTTTTTGCATTACCAGACTAAGGCTTACTGTGACTCTTCAAAGACACTTTTCCTTAACAAAGAATAGATGGATGAAGAGTTATAACAGAACTTTTTTTTCGTCTCTGATCAGCATGGCATGCAGATAAAAACAAATTATTGTTAGTGCTAAAAATAAATGATTCATGCAATCATATACTGTATAATATTATATGGTCACTACTGATAGCAGCACAGAAAAAATTTGAAAAATTTGAAACTTAGAACTTTTTTCATCATTTACCATAACATGCAGTATGTCATTTTCAAGAATTAAAACCTATTTTGAGGATTACAGTTAGGTGTCTTTCCCCAGAATTCTTATTTACCTTTTATGGGATACAATCTACATAAAATGTTCTAGTCTGGTATATAGGATAGTAAGACAATCCACAAGTTGCCCAGAATTTTACTAAAGTCCATCTCTCTCTCTCTTCAGTGTTGAAACCACATTTCTTGTAATGTGTAGGATCATGTTCAAGGTGTGTTTTCCATATTTAAGTCTGAGTTGTGTAGGTATACCAGTCTTCTAAAGGAAATATCATCTGATCTACATTTCTTGGTTTATAAGCCATGAATGTACAATGCCACTTGACACTGACTTAGAAGCATTAAACTATGTACTTTAACCTGTATTTAACCATTGTGCCTTTCAGCTTTGGAAACATGATCCATAAAGAGAAGCGAGAAACTGTGAGTAAAGAGGACCTGGCAAGAGCTACCCTGGTTACCATCACTAACAACATTGGCTGGATTGCAAAGATGTGTGCTGTGAATGAGGTGTGGAATGACAGTTTCAGTATTAAGAATGAAGGGTAATGAAGGTTTAGTTGTGATTTTGTGTTTTAAGTTTTTATATGATGGTCTCCCTCCACCTTTTTCATCCAGGTTATTAATATACACAGGGACCATAAAACCCTTAAGGGCCCCGGGACCTCTATACTCTCCCAGCAACCCCCAAAGGATCCTTCGAGGAACATGGTCATATGCCTTCTCTAAGTCCAGAAAACACATGTAGACTGAGGGTAAGGCATACTCTCATGTCCTATCCAGAATCCTAATGAGGGTAAAGAGCTGGTCCACCATTCCATGGCCTGGACTGAGAAGCGTGATTTTTCCCCAGTAGTTGGAGCACACCCTCCTGATCTCCTTTTTTAAAAATACAATCACCCTGGTCTGCCACTCCAGAGACACAGCTCCTGATGACCATGCAACATAAAAAAGGCATGTCCAGAGTCTTCAGCATTTCTGGGCAGATCTTATCCACCCCCAGGTCCTTGCCATTGCAGAGTTGCTTAAAGACCTCAGAAACCTCCCTCTGGGAAATGGGCATTGATTCCCTCATCAGCTTCTGGCTTTGCCCGCTCCACAGAGGGCATATCCATTGGGTTCAGGAGCTCCTCAAAAGGTTCCTTCCACCTCCAGACAACAACAGACAGATGGTCTGGACACTGAGTAAAAGTCCCAAGAAGTATTTTAATACTTTTCATTCAATGCGACAGTGCCTTAAGCACCACAGCCACAATAATCATGCTCAGCTAAAGTATCACAAATACAATACAATTCTCTCTCCAACTCTCCTCCACACCTCCCAGCAAACTTTGTCCACCTCCACCCGACTAGCACTTCTGTGACTAATGAAGAACTGGCGATTTTTCTTCAGCCCAGAAGTACTATGGGGCTTCTGTCCTTCTGACTTGGGAGTACTTCCGGGCTATTGATGAGGCATGGCTCCACCGGTCCTCTCACAGTTCCCCCTGGTGGCACCCACGGTACCCAACAGAGCTGAGTAACCAAACTCCAAGTCCCAGGATGCCCTGCCGGAATCCGGGGCACCGCTGCTATCTAGCATTTTGCGGGAGGCAATGTCCAAAAGTAGTTGCCTTCCCACATCCTTCCAACCTTTGGGTGTCCCAGCTGGGTTGAGCTGCCGGCCGTCCATCACAATATGTATATAATATTTCATTCTACTATTTTCACTTTTTGGTGAGATGCTAAACTGCATTTTCTTGTACCTGTACAGTGATAATCAGTTTAATCTAATCAACACTTGCTTACTTAAATGTTAATTCCATGATTATTTAAAGGATATACCAGTACTTTAAAGCTACTATTAGTAATTATAATTTAATATTGTATTGCAGAAAAAGGCACAATATTATTTACTTCTGTAGTAGAGGTACTTTAATAAAAAGCCATCGAATGGAGTTTTTGCTATGGTTGAGTATTGTAAAATTTTACTGGTGTCGGTATCAAATACAAAAACTCTTGTATTGTGACATCACTACTTGTAGGTATGTATAGTTATCAAGGAATGTATAGTATTTAAATGCTGCCAAATTTCCTTTCAAGTCTGAATCACCTCTTTTAGCCAGAATGATGGGAAATCAGTCAACAATCAGTATTATTCTTGGTAAACCTACATGAGTGCATCCCTACTTTCATCAGGTGGTGTGTTGATCATATGTTTAAGGCTTTGTGGCAGTTTTTCTCTTTCTGCTTTTGGCTTCTTTACAGTGCTGCCTTGTGGCTTGAGAATCAAGCAGCATTGTACAGGGCTATGAAAGCAAAGAGACCTGGCATTGTTTCAGTTGCTTTCTTCATGACAATAATGTATACACCATTTAGAAGAAACCATTAAAACGCAAAGTTAAAGATACAAATGTACTTCTTTAAATCATATTGATTTCACTTTTTGGAACTGGAAACATTTGAAAAGGTAATCCATAAATTTGAATGAGGCTTATTAACTACAGGTACAGTTAACCTTCTCTGAACCAGATCAGGTGCTTCCAGTACATTGTGATGGGGGAGGGGATTAACATTTTTTTACATTTTGCTGCAGTATCAACATAGAATACTGAGTTTGCAAACAGACAGCATTTCTAAAGAATCAGCTTAAACAACTTAATTTAAAAGGTAATTTTCTTAAGTCCATTTTCTTTACATGCTGCCTATATGCAGACCTCAGCATTTTAGGTTTGCTGTTTGTGTTCCACATTCTTTCTGTTCTTGGTTGGGGATTTCTCTGGTAACTGTGGTTTTCTTCCCAAAAAAGAACACATTAGTTTCATTGGCGATTCCAAATTAGCCCTATAGATGGATGCATGTATAAGTGGATCTTAGGATAAAGAAGCATCAAGTCTTGGTTTGCTTCCTTTGTTTTACCTGATGCTGATGGATAGATTCCATCACAGCCAGAAATGCTGTGTTACATTTTATATGAGTGAAAACATACTTAAACATTTGTTATATAAATTTTGAGACTCTTACTTCAGTACTTTTTAGTATGAATTGAGGGTTTGAATGCTTTCTAAGTCTACTGTAAGTATCTTGCAGAAGTAATAGTTTTTTGTTTGTAAATGGAGAAGCTTTAAGGGAAAATGTTATGTCAACACTGACATGCAGATTTGGGCCACATCTCTTTTTGCTGTTCACATTTTTTTAAAAAGTTGAAGTCTTGTACCCATTTTTTTCTTTCTTTTTTTTTTCTTTTTTTTTTTTGTAGATACAAAAGAATACCATAAACAAAACCATGCATTTAATGGGACTCTACTTTATTCATACAGCAAAATGAATTTCCTAAATTGCCAGTATGGTACAATGCAAAAGATTATTTCCAAATATGTCAGTTGGTCTGTTTGTCATTTTAGAAAATAAACAGAGTGGTGTTTGTTGGAAACTTTCTACGTGTGAACACTCTGTCTATGAAGCTCCTCGCTTATGCATTGGAATACTGGTCCCAAGGGCAACAGAAAGCATTGTTCCTAGAGCATGAGGTATAGTACACCACTACTATTTATAAAATTTTGTATAAATGTATAAAATGTCTTCAATCCCATTCAAGGTTTATTCCTTCCTTGTGCCTAATACTTCCAGAATGGGCTATTGATAGTGTGACCTTGCACTAGATTAAAAGCAAGTGCTATTGTACATACGTAAGTATCTAGTCCAAAGCTGCAGCTTGAGGAATGTTGCAAAGTTAATTTGCTAATAGTAATAAAATGAGTTTAATTTAAATTTTCAGTTTAAATATCAACCTGCAATCACGAATAAACAAACCTACAGTAGGGCTTTTAAATCTATACTAATAAAAGGCAAAGCCCTCACTGACTGACTGACTGACTGGCTCATCACTAATTCTCCAAGTTCCCGTGTGGGTAGAAGGCTGAAATTTGGCAGGCTCATTTCTTACAGCTTGCTTACAAAAGTTGGGTAGGTTTCATTTCGAAATTCTATGTGTAATGGTCATAACTGGAAGGTATTTTTCTCCATTTACTGTAATGGAGTTGAGCTCGAAAGCCGTGGGGGGGTGGAGTTTCGTGTGACATCATCACGCCTCCCACGTAATCACGTGAACTGACTGTCAATGCAGTGCGTAGAAAACCAGGAAGACTTCCAAAAAGCACTGAAGAAAACATACATTATATAATTGAGAAGGCAGCGAAACAATAAGAAGCGAGCGAGTGACATATACTACCATATTCATGAGTGCTGCTACTTTGGAAAGAAAGCACGGTGTAAACCTAAACTTTAAATTAAGTTCATAGACAGGCTGCCGCTGGCGTTTCTCATGCCCACGGGTAATGCGGGATACAAGTTTAATGAGAGGACGCAGGATATAAGCGAGAGTTTTGATCATTTTGTAACAAAGTAAAAATTGCAGGTGAAGGGGTGTGCTTATGCAAATTCCGAGAGACTGTGTTTGTGGGGGATTGACAGTTATGGCGGGCGGGGGACTCGCGTCATCATCTCCCCTCCCATTTACCTAATTTCGCTCTGAGCTGAGCTCAGCGGCTAACGCCGTCTTTCGAAGCAACTTCGTCACGCTGCCACCAAATACTCACAGAAAAATCCACAACTTAATACACACGCTGTCTCTAGAGTTTCTCCACACTGAATCCTCCAGGCACTACTTACAAAAGGTTACATTGACAATCGTGTTACGTTATTTTTAAAATCTTTCCTTTTCTTAGCACAAGCACAGCTGAGAAGCTTCGATGCATGTGCTCCATAACTCGTTAAAAAATAATGCATTTAATCACACTTTGCATTACAAGCAAAGGGGGACTTTTGTCAGTGAATGATTTCCTGGTACACCGATTACTTTGATCAGCGCACCCCTATTCATTTTACCCTTGCACCACCTTGGTTTGAGAAGAAGTATGAAAAAATATGAGGTTAACACAGAAAAACAGATCACCAATTGAAGCTTTATGAATAATCAATTCGCCATCAATAATTGTTTTGGTAAAGCCATACTCAGTGTAATCCTCCTTCCATTTTATAATTTTTCCGCCACTAGCCATGATTAAATGAATGGTAAAAAAGTAAGAGTGAAATGAGGGTGACTTATTTAGGCAGACATATATATGACAGCAACACTCATGACAATATCAATCATGTTACGTTATTATTAAAATGTTTCCTTTTCTTTTCATTACTTCTTTAACACACTACTTCTCCTCTGGTAGTATTTTATATATATATATATATATATATATATATATATATATATATATATATATATATATATATATATATATATATATATATATATATATATATATAAAATGACCTCCAAAGAGCGCTGAGACTTTTGATATTGTGAACGTGTCTGCAAAAACTGGGGTCCCCTGCCCAGCAAAAGTCGAGCAGCTGGCGCACGCGCATAGCTGTGCCGGGATTTGAGATGCTGACTGCGCTTCTGCCTTATGTCAAAGTGAGCACTTTTAATTTTTTTTCATCCTTCCCCTGAGCTATAACCCAGACAAGTGCAAACACGAGACCCCTTTTCTACACCGCGGCAAACTAATATTAAGGCGATTCCCACTCACTTTTGCACGTATACGATTATGAGGTTGTCAGCTCGGATTATGAAGACACGCACACGAGTGGAGGACTGACAGTGCCATCACAGCCGATTTAATGGCAGGGATGTCTCACCAGTCTACACAAGACCCACCGCGACTGTCCCCAAAAGGCGATCATAAAGTCAGCGAACACATCTCTCCATACTATATAAAAGAAAAAGGCAACTTTCCTTTCTTTACACCTTTTTTCCTTTTATCCCAAACCAAAGCCTTTCTCTCTTACCACTGCAGAGAACACAAAACAAATTTTCTTTAATTGGTGGTAATGCCGGTAAGGCACATTACCAGAGGCAGAAATTTAAACGTTCACATAGAAAATGTAATTTTTATGCCACAGCCGTCGTGTAGCACCTTTCAAAAGGGATCTACTACCGAGAGGTGATCCATATACATTTTAGCTGCTGAAACAGGTGTGGCAGTAATCAGGCCTGGGGGTGGCTACGGAAATTGAACTCAGGTGTGATACACCACATTTAGGTTATTTTTTAACAAGGGGGCAATTACATTTTCATATAGGGCCATGTAGGTTTGGATTTTTTTTCTCCGTAAATAATAAAAGCCATCATTTAAAAACTGCATTTTGTGTTTACTTGTGTTATATTTGACTAATGGTTAAATGTGTTTGATGATCAAAAACATTTTGTGTGACAAACATGCAAAAGAATAAGAAACTGTATATACTGTTCAAAAGAATTAAAGGAACACTTTTTAATCAGAGTATAGCATAAAGTCAATGAAACTTATGGGATATTAATCTGGTCAGTTAAGTAGCAGAGGGGGTTGTTAATCAGTTTCAGCTGCTGTGGTGTTAATGAAATTAACAACAGATGCACTAGAGGGGCAACAATGAGATGATCCCCAAAACAGAAATGGTTTAACAGGTGGAGGCCACTGACATTTTTCCCTCCTCATCTTTTTATATATATATATATAATATATATATATATATATCAGGGCTCTAGAGTGCAACCAAAAAAACTCAAAGGTTGCACCGTTGCAACCAGCTGTTCGAAGGGGAAAAAAAACGAATCTCCGTGACTCTTAAAGTCTCCCTGTTGTTCAACAACAGACACACATTAGGCCCATATCGTGGTCTAAACCAATCAGAGATAGTGAAGGGCGGATCCCCCTCTGATTGCCCGTGGTCCAGATATTCCTGTAAGTGTGTGTACGTTTGAAAATGCATGTGATGCAGTCAGACAAAGAGAGGCGAGTAGCCCATCAGGTAAACAGTGGATGTAGCCGCGGATTATGAGAGAAGATGAAAAGAACGATTGACAGCTTTTTCGTTAAGAATGTTAAGTTAGGGCCTGATCTGTCCGAAAATCATAACCAATGCTCTGACACGGAGCCATCAACCTCCCAAGTTATAGCAAGCCCTGATCCGGAGATGGCATTAGATAATGAGCCACATAAGATCGAGTCCGAGCCCACTAAAATTAAAAGGGGTAAAGTGTATACATTTCGGAAAGAGTGGCTTGACCAGTTTCCCTGGCTAAGATACAGTAAAACCGATAATATAATGCACTGTATTTACTGTAAAGAGTGTGGGAAGACCATGGCCGGCAGTAGTGCATTTGTGACTGGTTCTAATACATTTAGAATTGAAACGCTGAAAAAGCACAATGCATCTATAAAACACATTACATGCCGCGATAAATGCACTGCTCAAGTGTCCCCTCTCCCCTTTCAGCGCAAGGCAGCAGCAAACAGATCATCAGACGAGGCCGAGATGATAATTAAGTTTAACGTTGCCTACAATATTGCAAAAGAAGAACTTCCCTTC
>NC_053166.1:115754938-115827438 GCF_016835505.1 Polypterus senegalus
CAGTAACATTAAATGAGTAAAAAATCAAAACACAAAGTTAGAAGTAAGTTAGGAGGTATTTTGATCTCTTCAGCCTTTGAATATTTGCCCTGTGGGTAGCTAAAAAGAGATGTACAAAAACCATATACTTTATTGCAAGGACTGTATTGCCCAAACTAAATCGAACTATTATACTTTCATTATTTATTCCAATGAAGGAAACACCAAGTCATTGTTTTCACTACTTAACAAAATCACACAAAATCTGGATTCTTTACCTTTACTCAACTGAATTTTGCAATTCCCTTATGTCCTTTTTTAATTAAAAAATCTCTGTTTGGATTCCTCCAGTACTTCATTTGAATTTCACCCACCAACTCATTCATTTCCCTCTTTTCAGCTTCCTACTTTCTCAGAAATCTCAGATCTTGTCTGTAAGTCTAAGCCATCCACCTGTCAACTGGACCCCCTCCCTACAGTTCTAGTCAAAGCCTGCCTCCCCTCGCTGGGCCCCTTATCTCTGTTATAATCCACTCTTCTCTCACTACTGGCACTGTTCCTTTATCTCTTAAAACTGCTGCAATAACCCCAATACTGAAAAAACCTGGTGCCTAATCTACCCTTCATTTTCAAAATTCTTAAAAAAAAATAGTGGCTATTCAACTTCATTCTCTTTTATCTCAAAATAATCTCTATGAACAATTCCAGCCTGGTTTTCGTCCCCTCCACAGTACAGAAACGGCACTTATAAAAATTACTAATGACCTCCTTATGGCAGCTGATTCTGGTTTAATTACTATTCTCATCCTCCTTGATCTGAGTGCAGCCTTTGACACTATTTGTCACACTACTCTTTTCAATAGATTACCTTCGATTGGCATTACCCACACTCCACTAGATTGGTTCAGATCCTACCTCTCAGGCTGCACTCAGTTTGTTCAGTTTAAAACTTTCACATCCCATCCCACTGCTGTTACATCAGGTGTGCCCAAGGGCTCTGTCCTGGGTCCCCTCCTTTTCATTATTTACCTCCTTCCTCTTGGCAATATCTTCTGTAAATATAACATTAGCTTCCACTGTTATGCTGATGACACCCAGCTCTATCTCACTAGCAAACCTACTGCTTCCTTTCCACCCTCCTCACTTAACTGATTGCATAGCAGAAATCAAATCCTGGTTTTCTTCAAATTTTCTTAAATTAAATAGTGACAAAACTGAGGTTCTCCTCATTGGTACAAAATCAACATTATCCAAAACTGATCATTTTTCATTTGTTATTGATAATTCCTGTCTCCCCTTCCCCACAGGTTAATTGTCTGGGTGTCATCCTTGGCAGTACTTTATCCTTTCAGTCCCACATCAATAACATCTGCTGGTCTGCATATTTCTACTTGCGTAACATTAATCGTATTCGCCCTTCCCTCACTCCCCACACCACTGCTATCCTTGTTCATAGCCTTGTCACTTCTCGTCTGGATTATTGCAATTCCCTTTTCTTTGGTCTTTCTCGCAGATCTCTTTATAAGCTTCAACAGGTCCAGAATTCAGCTGCCCACATCATTACTAGAACCCCCTCTATTTGCAGCAGCTTCATTGGCTTCCAGTTCAGTTCCGAATTCAATTTAAAATTCTCCTACTAACTTTTAAGGCTATCCACAACCTTGCCCCTCCATATCTGTCTGACCTCCATGTTGCCATTCTCTCCCGTACCCTTAGATCCTCTTCCTCAATCCACTTGACTGTCCCCTTCATCCGTCTTACCACTATGAGAAGCAGAGCATTCAGTTTTTCTGCTCCCCAGCTTTGGAACTCACTACCACCTAAACTTAGAAATATTGAATCATTTTCACTTTTCAAATCTAAACTTAAAACTCATTTGTTTTAGACTGCTTTTTCTCTTTGATTACAATTGCTGTGTCTGATTTTAACTTTTGTGTTTTACTTTTGTTAATAATCTGTGTTTTGCCTATTGTTCTATGTCCTTGAGTGTTTAGAAAGGCACCTACAAATAAATAAAATTTATTATTATTAAATCCTAGCTTACTGTGCTGTGACCTTCAGACTTTCAAGTTTGGATATTCTGTGCATAAAAGTTCTGTTGTATAATAAAACTACAGCATCTGTCTTGTGACAATCGACCACAAATATGAAATTACATAGTGTTAGTGTATTGAGTAAGACTAATCGAAGAATAAAAAATAAACTTTTTATTGTATTTATTTATTTAAGATCTGAAGCATCTTTTAACCCCCAGTTTCCTGTTCCTACATACCAGAACAATTATTGTTGTAGAAAGTCTGATCACATTACCCCTCTGTTATCCTTCTCCTTTGAGCAAGATATTGTTTGTCAGTGTTAAGTGAAGGTTCAAAGTTGAAATAAAGAATATAATGAGGGTAAACAACATCTTGAATGTCTTAAACCAGTTATGCAGTAGGTGCCACATATGAATCACTTCAAATTGTAGGCCCTGCAGTGCCTCTCATAAGAATATAATGCAAGACTAATCATCTGATGTGGATAGCCTGGTACAAGCAAGCATACAGTGCATCTTGAAAGTATTCACAGCGCATCACTTTTTCCACATTTTGTTATGTTACAGCCTTACTCCAAAATGGATTCAATTCATTTTTTTCCTCAGAATTCTACACACGACACCCCATAATGATAACGTGAAAAAAGTTTACTTGAGGTTTTTGCAAATTTATTTAAAAAAAAAAACTGAGAAATCACATGTACATAAGTATTCACAGCCTTTGCTCAATACTTTGTCGATGCACCTTTCGCCGCAATTACAGCCTCAAGTCTTTTTGAATATGATGGCACAAGCTTGGCACACCTGTGCCTTTTACTAAGGAGTGGCTTCCGTCTGGCCACTCTACCATACAGCCCTGATTGGTGGATTGCTGCAGAGATGGTTGACCTTCTGGAAGGTTCTCCTCTCTCCACAGAGGACCTCTGGAGCTCTGACAGAGTGACCATCGGGTTCTTGGTCACCTCGCTGACTAAGGCCCTTCTCCCCTGATCGCTCAGTTTAGATGGCCGGCCAGCTCTAGGAAGAGTCCTTGTGCTTTCGAACTTCTTCCACTTACAGATGATGGAGACCACTGTGCTCATTGGGACCTTCAAAGCAGCAGAAATTTTTCTGTAACCTTCCCCAGATTTGTGCCTCAAGACAATCCTGTCTCGGAGGTCTACAGACAATTCCTTTGACTTCATGCATGGTTTGTGCTCTGACATGAACTGTCATCTGTGGGACCTTAAATAGACAGGTGTGTGCCTTTCCAAATCATGTCCAATCAACTGAATTTACCACAGGTGGACTCCAATTAAACTGCAGAAACATCTCAAGAATGATCAGGGGAAACAGGATGCACCTTAGCTCAATTTTGAGCTTCATGGCAAAGGCTGTGAATACTTACGCACATGTGCTTTCTCAATTCTTTTATTTTTAATAAATTTGCAAACGTCTCGAGAAAACTTTTTTTACGTTGTCATTATGGGGTGTGTTGTGTAGAATTCTGAGGAAAAAAATGAATTTAATCCATTTTGGAATAAGGCTGTAACATAACAAAATGTGGAAAAAGTGATGCACTGTGAATACTTTCCGGATGCACTATACACACATACACACACATATACTGTGTGTGTGTATGTTCAATATACAAATCCATACTATGGGACCAGTCCCTATCAAAAATTGCACAGCTCTCTGTTTGATCAAGGGTAAGACAGTTGACTATGTTCTGACCCATATTTGTGACACAATGTGTCCATATTTTGGGGTAAAAATTTTACCTAGGATAATTTACTGCACTGCACTGTGAGGGGAGTTGATGCAAAAGAAAGGCACATCACAAATGTGTAATGGCTGACCCAGTTGTCCGGACTAGCAACTACATCGCCAAGGCCTGGCAAACTGAAGGAACATTAGACTAGACAAGCCGTACTTCCCCAAACGATGATCAGAATAAGCAAAAAGGCAGATGGTATGTAAAATAATGAAGTGAACACATATTAATGAAAAGAAGTGAAACAAACTCCAAACTATATATATATATATATATATATATATATATATATATATATATATATATATCACATCACTCCCCAATCTGCCCCAACATAACACACTCAACCCCAAAAGTGAACGGCAGAATGTTTTAATAAAAGATGCAGCAATAAATATACAATACAAACCCTCCCTTGTCCCTACACTAAACACGAAACAAATACGACACGCGGTAAAGACGAAACACACATGAAAGTCCAAAACTTTAAACTGAAGTTGATTAATAAAAGTGACCTTGTCCGGTTGGAATTGTCCTATGGTAAATATCACACAGAAGTAATGGTTGTTTGCTTCTTCCCCAAACAACGGTGTGTCGATATGATTCTGAACCCTGGGGTTTGCGTAGTGATGGTGAAGCAGTTGAATGTTTGGTATTGAAAGCAGCAAGTGTGAAAAGTGTGTAAATTCCGTATTTATTTAGTTTCCATTGAAGTGTCCAGGTTGTAAGTGATCCTCCATTTCTTTTTGTCCTCTTATTTATATAGCACTGGCCTGGATGGAATTGATGTGATTGACAGGGGCAGTTACCTCGAGTGGTCCTAGCTCTACAGCATTCTTCTTTCCCCATTTTTTCAGGGAGAAAACGTATAAACAGACACACAATAGACTATATAAACGGGGAAATGCTATAAAAGACGCAACTCAGCACAGAACACATTTAAGATGTCCCCATTCATGTAGCACCACTACAAATGATTGTGGAGCAATACAAACAGCACCACGTGTGTAGAGACAGGGCTATGTCCTGGTCTGGAAAACTGCACTTAATCACGTTTATACAGTGAGGTGTGAAATGAAAACGGAAGGTTCATTGAAGCTTGATGAAGAGATGAGGCTCAATGTGTCGCAATCGCTGTAAGCCTCCAATGCTGATGCTTGAAGCTGTATGGTTTCGCCAGAAGCAAAAGGCAAGGAAGGAGAAGTAGAGGCAGAGTTGACACTCTCTGATGCAAGACAAGAGGAGACAGATGGCATAAGTTTAAAATTAAGGGATCTCCCACGATCTACTCCACTGTAGATCTTTGCACTTAACAGATTTTGAATGGAGAGACTCCCCCCACCCCACTCCACTCTCCGAAATCATTCACATCAGTATCTGTTTCCTTTGAACAGGGATGAATCGAGCAACCCCCAAGCTTTCTAAAATTCTTTGTATTTACATTCCATGGACCTACTACCTCGAGGTAGGGATGTGCGATATTGGCAAATAATTCTATCTCAATATTTTCTGGGACTTTAACAATAATTAGGCAATATTCTGCATTCTTTAAAACATGATTATAAAAGTCTTTATTGATCTAGCTTGGTCTTGATAATAGGATATTAATTGTAGCTTACTAATGGAATTAATGGAAGCAACAGTTAAAACAGGTCTTATTTATTTAAACTGAAGTAAAATAACACAAAACCATTAAAATCACCAAAGTATTACTGAGATCAAACAGTGCAAGTATGAGTAAACCATTTCAAAGTGGCCTACAGGATTTACACAAAAAAATTACACTAAAACCAACAAAACTATTATAATGAGAGCATTTTAAACAGACACTTACCCTTAATGTAAATAAGATATGAATCCAAATGGAATAAAATACTAATCATAAAAGAATTACAGGGCATTAACATTATAGTCTGGATGAACATAAAGTGCTCTTCTGAAAGGTAAATTTTGCAGCATACAGTCAAGAACAAAAATCTAACATATTGTACTATAAAGTAAAAATCTAAAGTTATGTTAAATACTGCACAGGAAAAAAATTATAGCCTTTGTAAGTAGGTTCTGTCTGATTCTGTACAAAGATATCAGAAAAAAATAAAACAATTATAAAATTCTACTGGGGAACCCTCAAGTTGTGTGACAGAAACACCAGTCTATCTACAGCATCTGGCTTCAGAGCAGCACGGTGACATGTTACATTTCCTTCTGGTTCTGAAAGCCCTCTCAATTGCTACTTGACGCAGAGATACGACGAGTACTTTTTTGCAAGTTTCTCCAATTTGGGGAAAATGTACATCTTGTGTTTTCCACCACTCATGTGGATTTCCATCACTGTCCACCTCCGGTATCATCAAGTTGCTTTTGGTCTCTTTGTTAGTGGCAGTGTGCAGAGACTCGCCTTCTCTGAATTCCTTTCTTTTTTGCTCTTTCCGATGTGTCATCACAGTGGGAGAGGAGGTGGGGATCTGTATGAGTGTTTTAAATAATGAACAGGAAAAAAAAAAAAGTGCTTTGGAATCGAGGACCCCCCAACCAAAATTGCTTGCAAAATCAAATGTGCGTGATGGGCATATGCTTCTTAAAATAAAAATAATCCATTCGAATAAATTACTCAATTTGTTCAACCTGATTTTTTTTTTTTTTTTTTTTGCCTGATACCTATGTAAGGGGCTCTGTACTAGATCATTTCACTTTGCAGATAGTGAAACAGGTTAGTTGTAGAGCTGTCTTTTGCAGCAAATGATTTCTGACATAGTTTGCAGATTGCTGTCTTTTAATTAACATCAGTATTTTCAAAGCAAAACCACCTCCACACGAATGAGAGTGATCCGTGTCTTGCAATTAAATCTCACAATGTAGATTGTGAGGCTGCTTATCCACTGATGCTGTTTGCCCAGTCAGTTTTAGGCAGCTACTTGAGCTTCACTTGTGGTGAGCTGACTGCAAGTACATGCAGTAGTCTATCCTATTAGGTCACAGGAGACCGTGAATGCATGGACTCTCGAGGCATGTTTGTGATTGTTTTTGGCAAAGTGAGTGGCATACTCAATAATTTCAGCTGACACATTGTAAAACAATAATTAAGATATTATCATAGATGATATATATTGCACACTTCTGTCTCGGAGTTTGAAGTCCAAAGCATTAACTACTACATCACTCTGCCTACCAGTACTACTAATGTTTTGTGAACACCCATCAAATATTGTATACAAAAAATGCAACTAGTTACACAGTGTTTCTGATAATGCTGATTCTGACATTACTTTTTCCATGCAGCTCACAAAACCAATATGGACATGTCAAGTCAAAAAATTATTGAACAAAATTTATAAATATACATATTATCCTGCCTGTGCCAAGGGGTAAATTTAATCCACCCAGTTTAGGGTCACAGGGAGCCAGTGATCATCGCATTAGCACTGGGTATAAGGCAAGAAGCCAATAGGCTTTAGCAGCCAGCCACGAGACGCAATTGTAGGGCTCTGTAGCACGGTGTCTGTGCCCCCTCTGCTACTCAGGGGTCTGCTTTTTATAGTTGACCTCTGCATGTATTCCGCCTCCTCAGACAGCTCTCAGCCACTTGTGGAGCATGACCCTCTCAGGTCTTGACCTAGGTTAGCCATATTATGTATAAAACACAAGACCATTATGAAATTTGGCTGTGTTTCTTGTCAGTTTTAATTAAGGGTTCTTTGTTTTAGAATTTTGATAAATTTTGGATAGTGAAATGTGCAGTTTTTCATACAAAAAAGAAACTGTTTGTAACACATTACATTTTATAATAAGTAACATATTTAGTTTTTTTTTTTTTGTAGGTAACGGGTAATGTAACTAATTTTCTTTTAAAAGTAACATCCCCCAACACTGGACATTGTTAAAACGAACAGCTTTCCAATATTACACAGAGGAAGATGATGTAAAGATATTCATAGAAATATGACACTTCTGTTTCCTCTGTTTTTTTGCACAGAAGAATGTAAATTATTATAATGGTTATGCAAAATAATTGCGATCATCACAAATAATCACAATCGGGAGATTATGTAATAATTGTGACAGACCTGCTTCTGATACATCCGATTAGCTGGCAGAACTATAGCTGTGGCCCATTGACCTGTGAAATTTCCCAGGCAAAATTGGGTAGCACAGCTAGTTCAGTATAAAAAAGAGGAGCATGAAAAATCATGAATATCAAATCAGTATTTTTAATTGTCTATGGCTAAATGTTTATGATCATGTGATATTTACTATAATGGTAATGAGTAAGTTATAAATCAACAGGACTGTCACAGTTGTTTGTACAGTAGATCTCCACATTTAGTAGTATTATCTGTTTAAATATAGAGTTTATTTATCTTTTATGATAAATTATCTGCCTGTCTGTCCATCCTTGTAGTGACCAAATAGTTGGATTTGACAGACTAGAAAAATAGCAATTCTTTCAATGTGTGAACTACAGTACTATAGATAGAATGACCAATGATTCATCCACTTTACATTTCCAGAACAACAGCCGACAGGTAAAATGTAAAGTTTGTGTTTCATTTTTCTTATATTTTTTTTTTTTTTTACTTCAAACCTGGAATATTGTTTATTGAAACAATAACTGATTTTGTTGTTTTTGGCACTTAATAGGTCAATGCTTCCTGTGCCTCCTACTGCAGTAGGACCTGCTATTAGCCTGGATCTGGACGTGGATGACGTTGAGATGGAGAATTATGAGGTAAAATTGTCATTTTTATGGTAAACTTAGCACATTTTCATTTTGTGGGTGATGCTGTCTAAGATTGCAGCTTGGATATACAATTAAAGTAATTTTCAGAGGCAACGACTTTTGAATTTTGAACTCCTAAGTACTTCTAACAAACCCTGCAGTGTTGGCAGTTGCCCTAGATGCTTTTCAAGTCAGTAGCAGTAGTCCCTAGTTTATAGAAAACTTTTCGTTTTTTACACTAGACAAAGCAAACCAAGTAATTGTTTGAAAATACTTTTTTGTTCACCACAATTGAAATTTTTGAAAAGACCTAAAAAAAGTAAATGTATTTTGTAAGGTTATTCTGGGTGTTTATTCTGTGTGCATAAACTATTTCTGATTAAACAAGGAATTTAGTGAGAGAGACAAATTATTCTGTTAAAAGTGGTAATAAAACCTAACATCATCTGTATGCCTTGAGGACAGATCTATACCAGCCACTCCCGTCTCGTGTGTTTGCAGACACCTACAGTACCTGCCTTTGATTTAGAGTATTGGTTGCTCGGCTTCCTCAGGGTGCATGATCAATGCATCTTTTAAATGCAGGATAAAAATATGCTTTTCCACTGTATAAAGCACTGTCTTAATTGTTCCTTGCTTATATACTTGTCCTGCAATTAAGTATGCTTTGAAATGTTTCCATTAGAGCTTAAAATTACCTTCATCTCAGTGGTTACCCAGTCGCCTGTAAGTTTGTCTGTGATTGGAGGTGCTACAGAGATCCTTTATCCTGATCCTTTGTGATGATGCCAGGTTTAACAGTAGAGTATAAGTGATAAGATGACCTTGAACTTGAAACTTAGACAAGTAAATATATTGAGTTTAAATTGGAGGAGAGGGAGAGATTGTGGAAATCACAGTCACACTATTTTGACTATCTTAAGTGTACAGAGCATTGTTTGTTAGTATATTTAAAGTTTGTTCTTCCTTTGACAGTAGATTTCTCAAAGCCTTATAGAGAAAAAGAAATGTTATTAACATTCAAAAAATTTACTTATCTTCAATACTGATATTCACTAACTGCTAGTAAGAGTAACCACATAATGGGAAAAAAACATATTTTATAGCTTAAATTGGTAGTATCCAGATTAAAATCACAAAAAAAAAAAAAGTTATGAAAATGTCAAATTTTAATTTTTGACATGTCAGTGTGACAGCAGTCTTTCCCATAGTAGCACAAATCAATTTCTTTTTTCAATGTGTTTCCCCTTTTTAGGCATTGCTAAACCTGGCTGAGAGACTAGGGGAAGCTAAGCCTCGTGGACTCACCAAAGCCGATATTGAGCATCTTCCGTCCTACAGGTTTAATCCAGAAAACCACCAGTCTGAACAAACTCTGTAAGAGCTTAACCCTTTTAGTCACTCGTTTGTACAGTGGTGGTGTTGATGGATGAAGTTTTGAAAAATGTAACTCTTTGTTTTATTTCACATTTCTAGGTGTGTTGTGTGCTTTAGTGATTTTGAGTCTAGGCAGCTACTTAGAGTTTTGCCCTGCAATCATGAATTTCATGCTAAGTGTGTCGACAAGTGGCTGAAGGTAAGAATATTTATTTAGAAGTTTGTGGTCATAAATGTTAGATCCCAGGCCATGATGAAATGTTGAGAAGGGTCAGCCAAAGAGATTTGGTGATTGCTGGTTAAAGGTTTATCATAGATTATAGGCTTTTTTCATTGGAAAAAGTAAGGTTTCTTAGCAAGAAAATGTCAATTATTTCTCATATCCTTATTTTTTTTTTCACTTCTTGAAAGTTTTTTCTTTAATTTCTTGTAAAGCACTTTGAGCTCTATCTTTTGTGTGATGTTTTTTTCCTGTAATTCTGTAATTTCTATTTTGCAGACAAATCGCACTTGCCCAATTTGTCGAGCCGACGCTTCAGAGGTCCACAGAGATGTCGAGTGAAAATATTTTTTCCTTTTTGCTTTTTTCCCTTTTTCTTTCTCCGTTTTGACCAATAGGAAACAGCACAATAAATGGAGAACGATCCATACAAAACACGGATGCCTACCGCCTACCCCTCCGTGTTGCCCTGCAACCATTCCCTCTAAGCCCCTGCCCTCACCCCCAACCCTTGGACAATAAGCAATCGAGGATTGTAATCTGGGGCCCTCTTTTACCTCTGCTGTGCATTGTGTGAGTTTGATGAAAGCTACTGCCTAGAGTTACTACATAACCACCAAGTGCTGGAGCTGTCTTGTGTATACTTCTTTTTTTGATTGCTTTTGTGTTTCTGATACTCCAAAGATTTTATCTTAAGATCTGTTCTTGCTATTTTAATTTGATGAAAAGAACTGATTTTTTTGAGGGGTGGGGGGTTTGATTTGGAAGTCTAGATAACGAGGATAACGCTAGAATCATTCCAAGTACTGCAACAGTAAATTAGAAGGAGCGGCTGGCTGTGCATTTTGTACACAAGCTGTTTTCTAGCTAAATGAAGAAAGTCTAAAAAGGTGTAAGAACGAACTTGGGCCATTTCATTAACCAGGAATGGTTTCCCGTTAAAGATGCATGTTTGTATAGGTGATGGGCAGAGTGACTTGTTGTTAATAATGTATGTTACGCAATAACGTTTTACTTGTTGTTTTTGTTTGTTTGATTGATTTTTAATCTGTTTTTTTCTGACTTCTAATTCCTGTTGTAAAAGGTGTAGCTTGCAGTGGTAAAATGGTTCAGTATCTTTTCAGGCCTGGGGGTAAGATGATGTCAGGCTGCCTTTGAGGAAAACCCAGAGTGGTGCAGGGGTAACAGAAGATAAATGCCATCGCTGCTTCAGTAGGGAGCACACGTCTCAGACTACTTTACTGCAGGGGAGGCAAAAAGGACATACTTTGCTGTTTTTCTCTACAGCATGATTGAGCTCTGCTGAACAATAGAGGCGGGGCTTACTGTTTGCCCTCACCACTACACTTTGATCTTTATATGGAGCTGTTGCTACATGTGGCTGGTGGAACCGAGGCATGCTGGGAATTGCATGGACTGTTGATTTAGATGAGCAATATATAAAATAAAGCAAGTACATTTTATTCATAAGGATTTCTAGGGTTACTAAATGCTCTTGGCCATCTCTGTGACGAAAGGCCTGCCATTCTCTGCACATTCTTTTAGAGAAGCGTGGAATATACAGCTACTGGATGAAGTTTCTTAGCAATCTGATGACTTCCAGTAGCTATGAAGATGGCATTTGCATCGTGTGCTTCAAATGGCAATATTCTCGATGAGTATCATTTAAATGGGACTTTCTGCTTGGCTTTAATGGGGTGGTGGGGGGGGTGGCCTGGTGAATTTCTTGTTTGCAAGCCAAATATTCAATATACTCTCATTTTCAGCTCTGCCTTTCAAGACCTTGAGAAGCACAAACCTATACTGTATTGCTAAAACTGATGAAAAATCTTGCATTTCAACTTTTAGAGGTGTTAGCTTTTTAAAATAATTCTTATTTATTTGTTTTATCTTCTGATAACAAAAAAGGAAAAAAAAAAAAAAAAACAACACACACACAAAAAGGACAAACTGAATGAATAAGTCATATTTTTTATTATAATTGAGGGGCAGGGAACTGGGGGGGTGGAGAAACCTGAAAATGATTTAAAGGTCTAAAGGACACAACATGCTGAATGCCCCTTAGTGGGGCAGAGTGCCAAATTAGGAGGACGTTTTTGCTTGTGTCACATGGCTTTGAAGACTGAAGACGGTTTAATCAAGTTGAGCAGTATTAAATTACCCTAAAGCAGCCGTTAACTGCTTTACAGTTTAAGTGAAACTCCCACAAAAATGGAGAATCATGTTTGAGAATTGTGCCGCACCCACAGAGCATAAAAGAAGTGCAGGTCTCCTTAATTGTTTATGAGCTCTTAAGCAGTGCGTCCTGCCCCAGCTTGGCACTTAGAGGCACCAGGGTGAGCAGTGGGGAGTTAGGTTGGCTCATATCGCTCAAGGAGAACAATGTCCAGTGTCCTCCTTTAACTTCTTCTCAAAAAGCCATTTTAAATGAAAATTTTCTTGCATCTTGGAGCATACATTCATAAATGCATATACCGTCTATATAACCTGTATATGTATCTCTTGTTCCTATATATATTTCAAAAAAAAAAAAACCCTTATTTTATTATTGTGAATTACTTGCTTTCTCTCAGGGCCTTTTGTGTTTGAAATAAATGAGCAGTAAATTTGACAATGAAATGAGACAATGAAGTGGAAGTTTACCCCTCCTCCCCCTCACTCAAATATGTGCTTTTTTAACTTTTTTCCTCAGGCCACATTATAAGGTTTATAAATGCATATCTATCTGTTCCTTTTTTATTTCTTTTGTGCAGAGAACAACGGATAACGCATCTTTTAAAGACAGGCATGCGAGCAAAACAATAATTATTTAAAATTCCTCATACTATAAATACGGTAATGCGTCACTGAGGCCCATCATCCGAGTGTATGTTACTCTAAATGTTTAACCGTCTGTTTTTTTTCTGTGTTCTTGTAATTGAATGATTATATATACACTGGTCGTGTTCCTGTTTTTTAAACGTGTGCCTTTGCACACACTATCCTACCTAAACCACTTCCAGACATATCCTAAAGGTGTTTGCATGATTAAAAAATTAAAAACAAAATAATAATAATAAAAGTGTGTATTTTGAGTGAAAGATATCTAGAAAGGGCAAATATTTAAATGTGCACAATATACCTGCATGTCTGGCCAGTGCCGAACTGGTTTTTAGCTCTAGTTGGCTGTGGGTTGGGGAGGGTAGGGGTTTGGGGGAATCTGTGCTCAGCTGATAACTGCCATGCATTGTACTGCACACATTTAATCCACTTGAAGGACTGCAAGATTTTATTTTGGATTCATTTGGCCTCTTAAGTGCGCTAGATATCATGCAGGGCACTTACACTTAACTGGGACTGAAGCTCAGTTTGAAGGTTAAACATTGCACTCTTTTTAAAATCAAACCAAGGAAATAAAAAGATATCTGGGTGGGGAGAGGAGGGATTTGGGGGTCGGGGGCATAGCACTTTGGTGCATTTTGTTATTCGTGGCTGCTTGATTTTGGAAGTCTTAACTTTGGAATTGCACCGGCTGGAGTGGGGTGTTCATTGCTCTCTGCTCCAGCCTCCAGTGATGGCGCAAACTAGCATGTTTGAAATTCATGGAGAGTCTGGAAGGGACAGAAAGATGGAGAATTACTCTCCTTGTCCTTTATTAATGTTTTGTCATGTCAGAATTCCTTTAGCTGGCACGTGGTGACAGTTTTCTCTGTGTGTGTGTGTGTGTGTGTGTGGCATTACTCAGCTCGCTTGCTAACACAAAATACCTGTAAATACCTCTGCTGCTGTATGTGCATTTTGTTGTATTTTTTATTATATAAAAGTAATCTGCACTATCTACAGCCTCTCTTCCACTTGTTTTTGTTGTACAGGCAGCTTTTGGGGCATTTTTACGGTATTTCAAATGAATTGGCAACATCTTAAAAGTTATCTGATTGCCATATTGGTTAAACTTTTACTTTTGACTTGTTAAAAGTGGATAGCCTGCCCGTCAATAATGATACATTTCTGTCTCATTGGGTTTATTGTAAGAAATGGCAGTGGCTTCCCAGATTGAGGCGCGAGATCCCTGCCAGTGAGTGTGACGGTTACGTTGCACACGTTTGTATTCAACTGATCACAGGTTACACTGCCACCTGCCGTTTGGTTTCCTTCAACACGTTTCCGTACCACATCAGTAGAGAATCAACCACACACTTGTCTCTCATTTTTATGCAGATACAATAGAATCTTGCAGTCTTTTGAGGATCCAATGAATAAATAAATTAATCTCACAGCTTGTGTGGTGCAAAATTTATTCCAATAAGCAGCTAAAATTCTTTAGGACTTGTGATATGTTGATTGCTCCGTAGATGCCACTGATTGTTTACCAATGATTTTGCTGTGGTGGGATAGTGGATTGTTTACTGTTATAATACACCTTGACCCTTAGGGGGAGCCAGTCTGGGGTACAGATAGGCCTCCTCAAAGGATGGCAAGGCATGTGTTCTGTGTTAGGAAGATATTTTTGCTTTGGTACTTGCACATTTACAGTTACCTCATTTTTGCCATGTTTGTATTTGAAAATAAAAATGCTAATATATATATATATAGGAAAATGGTTCTTAATGCTATAAATTTTTTTTCATTCCATTGGAATCATACTGTTTGTAGCATTTAACATATAACTAGTTATATTGTATTATATATACATCTGTATACCAATTGAAATTTTTAAAATTTGTACTTTTTTTAAATGAAAGTTGCTAGTTCTGCTTTACCGAGTAGTGCAATCATATTTTTTTTAATTGTTGTGGCTGATTTGAGAGGGTTGTTCACTAATAAATGTATGATGTATACCAGTAAGAAAGAGATTCTGTGTCATTCATATTAAAAGCCCTGAATTGAAGGAGGCAAGAGTTTTGGAGATCCATTTGACTGAACTGGCAGGTAAGTTGTGGTTTTTTTGTTTTTGTTTTTTTAAAGCTTAATAATCTTGGTTTAGATCAGCGGTTCTCAACCTTTTTAGTGCCACAACCCTTTAATACAATTTCCCCTGCTGTGGCGACCCCAACAGTAAAATTATTTTCATTGCCCCTTCATACAGTGCATTCAGAAAGTATTCACAGTGCATCACTTTTTATACATTTTGTTATGTTACAGCCTTATTTCGAAATGGATTAAATTAATTTTTTTCCCTCAGAATTCTACACACAACACACCATAATGATGTGAAAAACGTTTTGCAAATTTATTAAAAATAAAAGAATTGAGAAAGCACATGTACATAAGTATTCACAGCCTTTGCCATGAAGCTCCAAATTGAGCTCAGGTGCATCCTGTTTCCCCTGATCATCCTTGAGATGTTTCTGCAGCTTAATTGGAGTCCACCTGTGGTAAATTCAGTTGATTGGACATGATTTGGAAAGGCACACACCTGTCTATTTAAGGTCCCACAGTTGACAGTTCATGCCAGAGCACAAACCAAGCATGAAGTCAAAGGAATTGTCTGTAAACGCACAAATCTGGGGAAGGTTACAGAAAAATTTCTACTGCTTTGAAGGTCCTAATGAGCACAGTGGCCTCCATCATCCGTAAGTGGAAGAAGTTCAAAACCACCAGGACTCTTCCAAGAGCTGGCCGGCCATCTAAACTGAGCAATCGGGGGAGAAGGGCTTTAGTCAGGGAGGTGACCAAGAACCCGATGGTCACTCTGTCAGAGCTCCAAAGGTCCTCCGTGGAGAGAGGAGAACCTTCCAGAAGGACAACCATCTCTGCAGCAATCCACCAATCATGCCTGTATGGTAGAGTGGCCAGACAGAAGCTACTCCTTAGTAAAAGGCACATGGCAGCCCACCTGAAGGACTCTCAGACCATGAGAAACAAAATTCTCTGGTCTGATGAGACAAAGATTGAACGCGGGTGTGAATGGCAGGCGTCACGTTTGGAGGAAACCAGGCACTGCTCATCTCCAGGCCAATACTATGTACAGGGACATCTTGGGTGAAAACCTGCTCCAGAGCGCTCTTGACCTCAGACTGGGGCGACAGTTCATCTTTCAGCAGGACAACGACCATAAGCACACAGCCAAGATATCAAAGGACTGGCTTCAGGACAACTCTGTGAATGTCCTTGAGTGGCCCAGCCAGAGTCCTGACTTGAATCCGATTGAACATCTCTGGAGAGATCTTAAAATGGCTGTGCAGCGACGCTTCCCATCCAACCAGATGGAGCTTGAGAGGTGCTGCAAAGAGGAATGGGCGAAACTGGCCAAGGATAGGTGTGCCAAGCTTGTGGCATCATATTCAAAAAGACTTGAGGCTGTAATTGCTGCCAAAGGTGCATCAACAAAGTATTGAGCAAAGGCTGTGAATACTTATGTACATGTGATTTCTCAGTTTTTTTTTTTTTTGTTTTTTTTTTTTAATAAATTTGCAAAAGTGATGCACTGTAAATACATTCCGGATGCACTGTAACTGTAATTTTGCTACAGTTATGAATCGGAATGTAAATATCTGATATGCAGGATGTATTTTTATTGTTACAGAGTGAACAAAATTAAAGCATAGTGATTACTAATAAAAACAATATGTAATTATATATTGTGAAATATTTATTTCTAAATAAATGAATTTTTGTCTTTATGACTTGAGCTTATTTGTTTTTTTCATTGTGTATTGAACTGTATTCACCGTATTCATGTTGTATACTTATGTGAAAATGTGAAAAGCATGGGTAACAGTTTTAATATAACAACAGTAAACTACATTGCTACAAAATTGTTGCGACAGTACGTGTAAAAAGCCAATGTCAGTGCGATGGTTGAGGCTGCTTCTTTCTCACCAGACCAGAAATTCTCGGGGCAGTCTCTGCAAGAGCACAACAAAGATCATCTTCTGCAACAAGTCTACTTTCGTGTTTAGACTTGATAACCAACAAGCTGGAAAATCCTGTTTCACAAAGATATGTTGTTGGAAATGGAAGAAGTGCGTAAATCCCTGCAACGATATACAGTAATGTAAACAGTTAAAAATAATAAAGTTACGACAATTAAAATGTTTGAAATTATTCTGATTCAATTGTCTGCAACATCTATCCTCGAATGACAATTATAGTAAAAAACTAGTAACTACCTTTGGAAAAAAATTGTACAATAACAAGTTTTACACATTAGAATAGACAAAACCCATATTTCCTATGGTCTTAGGCGACCCCCGACGGGATTGCGACCCACAGGTTGAGAACCGCTGGTTTAGATGATCCATGGCCACGCAAACAGGTATAGCGGGGTGAGAAAGTATTTGCCCCATAAAAGATAGCATCCAGTTTTGTATATTTGTCACAATGAATGGCTTCAGATCTTTTGACCAAATGTGATATCAGATCAAGAGAATTGCAGTAAACATATAACATCCTTTCTAAATTACTACTTAGTATATTTAAGTGATCATTATCCAACACTCGTGATGTCCATGTTAAAAAGTAATTGCCCTTCTTTGGTTACTTATGGAAACAGCTGGCCAACATTGACTGATAATTCGATTCAGCTGTCTGATTTCAGTCTAAATCTCACCATTTATTGACCCTAACCATGAGAGTGAAGTATTCACCACGAAGTTTCCACTGTGCTTAACCAAAGGATAATTCCAGAAAAGATCATCAAAAACTCCCTGAATCTGGATGATCCTCAGACCTTTTGGAATAATGGCTCTGCACTGAGCAGTCAACAGTAGATGCCATGGGGGTGGTAGTGTGATGGTGTGAGGCTGCTTTGCTGTGTCAGGACCTGAAAGACTTGCCATTATTGAAGGAACTGTGCCTTCCGCACCTTACCGGAGACTCTGGTCTTCTGTCCATAACCTGTACCTGAGGTGTAATTGAGTTAAGCAGCAGGACGATGATAGAAAACACTACAGCAAGTCTACAACTGAATGGCTGAGAAGAAACAAAATGAAAGTTTTGGAGTAGCCTAGTCTTAAGTCCTAACTTGAACCCAAAAGAGATGCTGTGGAAGAAGTTCAAATGAGCAGTTCACATTGCAAACCTACCCATGTATTGTATTAGTTGAAGTCGTCCTGCAAAGAAGAGGGGGCTAAAAATTCCTCAATAGTGATGTGAATGAGGTGAGCATTCAGTAAATATGATATTCATTTTATTTAATTATGCCTTGTAGAGACTTAGACACAAGGTAAAGCCATTATTGGTACATTAATAACACAACTATTAAAATAATCAGAACAAAGATATTCATGACACTGGGAAGGCAACTCTGAACAAGGCAGTTTCAGGGGATTTAGTTTAAATAAATTAAGCTGAATATTACATTGTGATGTTTGCTGCTAAAGGTGTGGCAACCAAGTATTGGAACTATGGGGGCATTTACTTTCTCACAGGACTGGTAGAGGAGTTTGATGATTCAGATCTAAAGACTCCATTATGTGTTATCTGAGATTCCCCTTTTCAAATCTTGCTTTTTGTCTCGTAGTCAGGGGCCTTTTGTTGTGTAAAATGCACAAAAACATGGTTTTGGGAAGGGGGCAGATACTTTTTTACAGCAATGGGATTCTTGGCTTTGTGTATACTACAGGCCTAAAGAAAGCAATTTGGACTTGTTTTTGAAGAGGATGTTTTTAATCTGTACTTTTTTGTTTGCATGCTACCCAATACTCAACTCCTCGTTTCCTTAGGCAGCGTTGAGAAGCAGCCGGCTTGTGCCACTGACTGGAAGTGTAGAAGAGTTTTTCGTGGCAGGATGTCATTTTTTTTTTTCCTTAAATCATTGCACATTTTTTAGTAAACAAATCTGATTGTCATGGAAGTTAAGAGTAACCCTCCCTTTGCAGCTGCTATTGCTTACAGTGTATGTTTGCCATGCCAGCATATCGTCGTTCTTACACACGGCACACCCCAACTTGAAATCACACACACGCGTCCTACCTGTTCATGGATGGATAGAAAGAATGTTTCTTCACGTTGATTATTTGGTAAAAACGCATTTTGGCTTCAACAACTGAATTTGTATGCCCATCAGCATAGCATGACTTGCACTCTGAGGTTAAGAATTGTATAACATGGCCTCCTGTATCCACTTTGAAGATCAGATTCCATGGGTGTTTTTGCTGTTAATTTCTTGGGTGAAGAAATAAAATTTATATCAGATATGTGAAGAAAAAAAAACCCCAACCATGTTCAAAGCCATAAAAGGTTGATTAGCTGAGCAGTTTACTGCCTCTGTCCTCCATGGTGATGAAGCCACTGATTCTGCTTCTCCTCCTTCGTCACAGTGAGTGAATTGCAGCAGGATGACGCGAGACTCACAATGTCATGTATAACAGTGGAGGTGTGGCTGGCTGCCATTGGTATAAGACTTAAGTAAGTAAAGAGTGTTTCACGCTTACTGATGTCAGTTTTCCCAACAATAAAGTAAGATTTGAAGAGCCCAAATGGAAGCTGAATCCTACCGAAATGAAAACGTTTCATTTACTTAAGTCTCTCCAGGCTTCTGATTGGCCGAGATGTGCTCGTGGCCTGTCACCTTTTTATTTATTCAGTGACTCTTCTTGTGCAGTTGCTGTCCTGTTTGAAGGTCAGGAAAGAAGGCTGGTGAGTAATTGGAAACTTGGGAGAATTCTGTAACATGCTTGTCGGCTCAATAATTATTTCAGCCTGTTTATGTGGGGTTTGTGACACTCGCCGTGTCATGTCGTCGTCTTTTAAATGAGTGCTGACAGTCACTTTGTCAAATAAAGCTTTAAGGCCCCATCCACACAACTGTTTTCTTTTCAAAATGCCAGACATTTGTCTCTTGTTTTTGCCTAGCATCCACACCACCATCCCAAAAACTGAGACTTTTGAAAAAGCTCTGCAGAGCCGTATACGTCTAAATATCCGCATTGTGGTGTGAACGGGTGAAAAGGCAGATTGTAATCACACTCTGATTTGTTTGTGCTTATTACATGGCCTTTCTTCCCTGGTTGAATTCTGCTCATTGCAGCGTCTTGCTCCCTAATTGGCCACCCTTCATAGAAGAAAGCCGGATTCCAACATAGCGGAGATAGAAGAGTTGTTTTCCGTGGCGCTTGTTGTGTTGCTTCAATTTCAATGCAGCATGTGTAGGCAAAAGGCAAATAATTTTGCAGTTTCTACAGTCGTGAAAAATCCCATGGATGTCTCTGTATACGTCTATGGCGTGTGTTTTCTGTGTTTATGATGTTATGTAAACGAAGTGAAAGCACAAGTGAAGACAGAAATAGTCACAAAAAAAAAAAACGAACAAATGAACGACGAGTGTTCTGTAACAAGCGCCATGAGGCAGGATTTCCAAAGTGTGGTGAGAGACGGAGAGCAAGCATCATGACAACAGCTGAATGGCCACGCACTTTAGAAGGAACCAGCGTGTGGATGTGGCCTTAATGTGTCAGGCCACCAACACGTTTTATATATTTTGATTTTGTTAAAACTGGCATTAATTGATAGCACTGAAGAAGAATTGATTTTACATTTCAAGTGATGGAAGAGGCATTGCATTCCCTTTGCATTAGTGTCCGGTGTTTCAAGAAAACAAATCTACTGCAGTGATGACGACAGATACAAGTCTACTGGCGTTCAGAGAGCACAAGCAGGGCTCCTCAAGTCTTGAGATGTCAGGTAGAAGGCTACTCTGCCAGCCAATGAAGGTCTGCAGATTTGTGATTACATTTGGATGTCGCTGATTAATACAGTCCTTGTACGGGTGTTTCAGGGTGGCTACCAGGTGGGTTTCGAGGTGCGTTCACACGCACACATCTACAGGATGATTGCAAGTTACAGTGCATCCAGAAAGTATTCACAGCGCATCACTTTTTCCACATTTTGTTATGTTACAGCCTTATTCCAAAATGGATTAAATTCATTTTTTTCCTCAGAATTCTACACACAACACCCCATAATGACAACATGAAAAAGTTTACTTGAGATTTTTGCAAATTACTTAAAAATAAAAAAATTGAGAAAGCACATGTACATAAGTATTCACAGCCTTTGCAATGAAGCTCCAAATTGAGCTCAGGTGCATCCTGTTTCCCCTGATCATCCTTGAGATGTTTCTGCAGCTTAATTGGAGTCCACCTGTGGTAAATTCAGTTGATTGGACATGATTTGGAAAGGCACACACCTGTCTATAGAAGGTCCCACAGTTGACAGTTCATGTCAGAGCACAAACCAAGCATGAAGTCAAAGGAATTGTCTGTAGACCTCCAAGACAGGATTGTCTCAAGGCACAAATCTGGGGAAGGTTACAGAAAAACTTCTGCTGCTTTGAAGGTCCCAATGAGCACAGTGGCCTCCATCATCCGTAAGTGGAAGAAGTTCGAAACCACCCGGACTCTTCCTAGAGCTGGCTGGCCATCTAAACTGAGCGATCGGGGGAGAAGGGCCTTAGTCAGGGAGGTGACCAAGAACCCGATGGTCACTCTGTCAGAGCTCCAGAAGTCCTCTGTGGAGAGAGGAGATCCTTCCAGAAGGACAACCATCTCTGCAGCAATCTACCAATCAGGGCTGTATGGTAGAGTGGCCAGACGGAAGCCACTCCTTAGTAAAAGGCACATGGCAGCCCACCTGGAGTTTGCCAAAAGGCACCTGAAGGACTCTCAGACCATGAGAAACAAAATTCTCTGGTCTGATGAGACAAAGATTGAACTCTTTGGTCTAAATTCCAGGCGTCACGTTTGGAGGAAACCATGTGCCACTCATCACCAGGCCAGTACCATCACTACAGTGAAGCATGGTGGTGGCAGCATCATGCTGTGAGGATATTTATCAGCGGCAGGAACTGGGAGACTAGTCAGGATAAAAGGAAAGATGACTGCAGAAATGTACAGAGACATCCTGGATGAAAACCTGCTCCAGAGCGCTCTTGACCTCAGACTAGGGCAACGGTTCATCTTTCTGCAGGACAACGACCATAAGCACACAGCCAAGATATCAAAGGAGTGGCTTCAGGACAACTCTGTGAATGTCCTTGAGTGGCCCAGCCAGAACCCAGACTTGAATCCGATTGAAGATCTCTCCAGAGATGTTCAAAATGGCTGTGCACCGACGCTTCCCATCCAACCTGATGGAGCTTGAGAGCTGCTGCAAAGAGGGATAGGTGTGCCAAGCTTGTGGCATCATATTCAAAAAGACTTGAGGCTGTAATTGCTGCCAAAGGTGCATCGACAAAGTATTGAGCAAAGGCTGTGAATACTGAATACAGGTGTGTGCCTTTCCAAATCATGTCCAATCAACTGAATTTACCACAGGTGGACTCCAATTAAGCTGCAGAAACATCTCAAGGATGATCAGGGGAAACAGGATGCACCTGAGCTCAATTTGGAGCTTCATTGCAAAGGCTGTGAATACTTATTTATGTACATGTGATTTCTCAGTTTTTTTTATTTTTAATAAATTTGCAAAAATCTCAAGTAAACTTTTTTCACGTCATTATGGGGTGTTGTGTGTAGAATTCTGAGTAAAAAAATGAATTTAATCCATTTTGGAATAAGGCTGTAACTTAACAAAATGTGGAAAAAGTGAGGCGCTGTGAATACTTTCCGGATGCACTGTAGAAAGGTAAATTGCACAGAAATATACACGTGTTAGGTTTTATGCATCCGATTTTTTGGTGTATACATATTTTCACATTCGAAATCACACACAGTTTATAAATGAGGTCCCAGATATTTACAATACAGACAGAAAAAAGTACCCTGCAGTAATATCTGAAAACGGAACTAACCACCATACCCAGTTTAGAACAGTCTGACAAATAATCTGAACTGCCATGCAAACCTCCTAAGCAGCAAAAGTCTAGAAGAAAAAAATAGCTCAATTAAATCAGTGCAAAATTGGAAATCTGAACACATTATATTACAATTTACATTTGGTCAGAGTCAAAGTCTGTACATTGACTGATTCCAGTAACCCAAAAATGGCTTCCGAATCCACTGCTCTGTCCATAACGCTGGTGCTCTCCATTCACGCTGCAGTTTCTGCCATTCTAATTTAAGCGCCCCACCAGGGTGCTCGGGGTCCTTTTGTTTTGAGGGGGATGCTGTCTTTCAGAGGTGCTTCAGAAACAGTGGATTAAGATTGCCCTCCAGAATTAACAAATTGGACATTCTCAACTTCTACGGTAAATGTGTTTTATTGCAGTGCAGCCGTCACACTCTCCTTGATTGAACTGGTGATTGTGTTGGCGAGGACAGCAGAAGTGAGTAGGCATCATTTCATTTAAGGACGTAACATTCACATTTTGAATCTCAAAACCATGAGGAATGCTTACATTCAAAGACGGATTGTGATAGTGACTTGGACCTTTAACAGACTTCTTTCCCTAAGCCCCCATACTTTGCAGTTTCACCTGTCATTCCATGTTCTTTTTAGGTGTGAACCTTTGGCCATTCAATTTTAGACTTCATGAAGACTAACAAATGCGTTCTGTGCCTACATAGTGAAAGGTCAGTCTAACATGCTGCAGCGTTCTTTTTCTCCAGCCATCTACTGACACAGCCTTGTGCAGAGTAAAAGAAACATGGTGACCATCGCAACCTATCATTTTACCTTCTTTGGTAGTTTGTAGTTCTGCTTTGGACTGATTCACATCCACCCTTTCTGAATGATCCGACTCCTTGTCGTCTTCTCCAGAGCAGCTGTTCATGGGTGAGACTCATGGATCAGTGTTGGGTTCGCTTCTCTTCTCACTCAACAGTTGCTTCTTAGGCAATGTTGTTTCTTCTCAAGGCTTCTCGTACCACCTCTGTGCTGATGATGCATGGATCTTCCCCTCTTTTCTCACTTACAGTCCACAGGTTTCAGTCAAGATCTCCAGTTGTCTTTCTCTGCCAGTCTTACCCTGGAGGAATGCTCATCACCGTAACCTTTCAAAGTCAGATATCCTACACTTGCCTTCTGATTCTCCTTCCTCAGATTTCCTCTTGAAGACATCACCCTTTCACCGTCAGTCACAATTGGGAATCTTGAAGTGACTCTGGATTCCTCATCTTCATTCATTGAGTATGTCATCTTCAGTGACCCAATCATGTCATTTCTTTCTTCATAAAATTCAGAGGTTATACCACACAACTCTTTGTTCAGGCACTTGTTCTCTCGCGGTTGGATTATCTCAACTCTGTCCGGGTGAGGCCTCTTTCAACTGCTGTCAGACCTCTCTGGCTCTGCAGCTGGTGTTCTCTCTTTCTCATTTCACTCCTAATACTTTTCTGCAGCAGTCTCTTCACTGGCTTGGTGTTGATGCAAGGATCCCGTCCAAACTCTGTTCTTGACTTGTGGTCCTGCTACACAGTATTTCCAGCCTTTGGACTCTCTCTCTGTGTCCATTCTGCCTCAGTCAAGCTTTTACAATACAATGCAGATTCTCCATTCTTGGTCCAAAGCTGTAGCAGGACCTCCCTTTGGCTATTCGAACTGCAGCCGGTTTACTTGTGTTTCGCACCTTTCCATTAAATATGTTGGAAGTGCACAGAGTCTCTTCTGCAGGAGAGCTGCTGTTGTACTGACACAGAGTTCAGGACGCTGATGTCGACCTGCAGGTATAATCATATAATAGTACTCGCTCCTGGGTGGTTTATATACGCTTCTCTGTTGCTTTTGATACTTCTAAGCACTCCCGCTATGTAAGCTGCCTTGGATAAAGGCATCTGCTAAATAAATAATAGTTTGTATTTTTTCAGGAGGTCGCAGTCATCTGTCACGTCATACATTTCTTTACTAAAGCAAATTAAAAGCATCTTCATTTATTTATTTTTATTTTATATTTTAGATAATTTCCCTTTAACGGAGTTCCACAAACTCAACAGGCCTGTCACTGATTATACATTTCTTTACTACCACCTTTGCCTCACTGAAAGTTCTCCCAATTCTTTGTTGTGCGTCCATTTTCAAAAACAGGCTCTGGCGAAGGTGGCTGACAACTGCCATGTTCCTCCCGAGCACTGGCCTGGTGAGCACAAAAATGGCCAGTTACAGTAGCCAGTGAGCACTGATTCTATTACGCCACACATGTCCCTCTTCCTATGCAACAAGCCAATACTTCCATACACTACTGTATGTGCTTGAAAATGTATTTATTAAAGAGGTATGTTTATTTGTACAATTTATTCATTCATTAATGATATAAGTTAGTGACAAAACCAAAAAAATAAATAAAAAAAAGCTACAACTGTAGGTACCTTTATTAACCTTCTTGGCGTTAACCTCTCCGCGTAAGTAAGCTGCTCTGATCCGATGTACGCCATTAAGCCCAAGTAACACTGACGACCGCATTCTGTTGACATCTTGTGGATAAACTAACAACATGCTGCCAGAGAAATCAAGACTACTGCGATGTGTTTTACCGCTCTCTGGTAACTCATCAATATTCATAAGGGGGTGGAGCCTTCAACCACAACACACAATGGCTTTTAAACAAAACCGCGTAGAGCCACTTTAAGAAGACGCGAATATTGAACTGTTAGTTGAATCGGGCGAAAGTGATGATGTGAACTGCTCCTCAGATTTTGGCAGGGTTAGTTAAATGAGGTCATTTTGGTCAAATCTGCCACATTCAGTCACAAACACTGATGGTGGCCCATATGAGCTCTAAATTAGCGCTTGATTGTGTCAATTCGGTTTGTTTCTATCGAGTATGAGCACCTTAAAGGGTGCAAGACCACCTAAAGGTTTAGCTGCAATGATGAGGCTACTGACGTACAGACAGCGTCTCCAGTGTGATTTTTGAAACTCAAAATAAAAATACCAGAGAGCTTAATAAAAACAAAATAGTTTCTGAAATTTAAAAAAAATGAATTTATGATTACAGAGGAAAAAAATAACAAAAAGAGTTAAATAAAATAAAAAAACCAAGCCTGCAGCCCCACTCGGTGAGACTTCCTAACTGGCTGTTCTTTATAAACGCTCATCTTCTTCACTTTCTCACTATTCCATGACCACCACAGCAGCCCCAGGACCCCCTAAACTCCACTGGCTTACACTTCTGGTGCCTTTACAGACGCTCTCCCTTTTTTTCTAATTAAATGTTTTTAATGGTATTAATTATTAATGATAAAATTTGGTCTCTGGTTATTACAAACTTTATAAACAATTTTTAAATTAAATTCAAGCCGTCAGTGCAGACCTGAGCAAGGATCTGATGGCTGCCTGCATCTGAGAATGTACGAGTCTGGGAAGATCATGAAGGGGGATATTTGAAATATTCCTCTACTGTATTCAGCTGTTAGTACTGCGATCAGTGCTATGAAAGGAGCTTCATCTGAAGATGGAAAGGGTGAAGATCTGGAGTGAGAATGAAAAGTAGAAGCTCGGCCAAAGATGGGAGAGGTGAAGAACTGCAGCGAGGATAAAAGTAAGGTGGGAACGATTCCGATCAGGCCTGACTCCATGTAATGAGGAACGTGTGATTGCTTTTATGGAAGTTGTATGAACTGTTACCTCTCAGGGCAAATGACAGCAAGTTTAGGTACTGTGACATTTGGTGTATTGCAGTGAACCGCCATTCAGACGCTACTTGGGAATGAGCAACGGGGAAAGGTAAAGTAAAGGTGTGAGTCACACACTGAAACGCCATCCACGGTACTGGCCAGCGAGAGACGTTCCATCATCCTGGTGGAGTAAGCAGCAGAAATGACTCTTAATCAGGAACGATTTCAAATGCTGGGGACCTCAAAGAAGGAAATGAGTGGCCGGCCATTAGGCAATTCCATTTGTGGACACTAAAACGGGTGGGCAAAAGTAGGTTAACAGTTGTGAGTATGTGAAACACAGTTCACTCTTCTCATTTATCATTTAGGTAATGATGGCTGGTAATTTGATGAACGACCAATGAAAGTGGATACTTAAAACTAGAAGGTAGAGAATGCCAAATTAAACAAAGCTAATAAATCTATTGTACTGTAATAATCATAACCTGCCTAACTTTTTCCATGTCAACTATAAATTATATAAGGCTTCCTTAAAATGGGAATTTCCCCTTAGGGACAAATAAAGGCTCAAATAAATGCTGGGTGGGCATCTATGCACCTGGCGTACCCCAGGAAGGGAGCTGCCTATGATCTCCACCCACAATTCAGTTTTTCAATTTCTTCCCATATACTGTGGAGACCTGACCATACTACTAATAATCATAATAATAAAGATCATAAGTATTTAGTACAGAGTAATGGGGATTGTGGATGAGAGGTGAAGAAGAGAGTGCAGGCAGGGTGGAGAAGAGTCAGGAGTGATTTGTGACAGACGGGTATCAGCAAGAGTGAAAGAGAAGGTCTACAGGACGGTAGTGAGACCTGCTGTGTTATATGGTTGGAGACGGTGGCACTGACCAGAAAGCAGGAGACAGAGCTGGAGGTGGCAGAGTTAAAGATGTTAAGATTTGCATTGGACATGCCGAGGATTAACGGGATTAGAAATGAGGACATTAGAGGGTCAGCTCAGGTGGGACGGTTGGGAGACAAAGTCAGAGAGGCGAGATTGTGTTGGTTTGGACATGTGCAGAGGAGAGATGCTGAGTATATTGGGAGAAGGATGCTAAGGTTATGAGCTGCCAGGGAAGAGGAAAAGAGGAAGGCCTAAGAGAAGGTTTATGGATGTGGTGAGAGAGGACATGCAGGTGATGGATGTAACAGAACAAGATGTAGAGGACAGAAAGATATGGAAGAAGAAGATCCGCTGTGGTGACCCCTAACGGGAGCAGCCGAAAGAATCGGATCATATATTTAAAATAAAAATACTACTACTTTGCCTTTTTACTTCCTAAGACTCCCTGGTGCTGTTTCTGCACTTGAAGCCCTAATAGCAGATGGCACCCTTTTGGGTCAAACTCTTACGTTTTACTGCAAACTCAGCATAACCCATCCATCCATTTTCTGAACGTGTTTAACATGGCACAATTAGGTCAACTATTAAACTATTAGGCTGTTCAAAATAAAAAGTTATAAAACAATACCTAGGCTGTTTGTGTGCTTTATTTTAGGTAAAAGAGTGTGATCTGTGTCTTAAGAGCGCACACATATTTGAAAAGCGTGTATCCATGTCAATGTAGGAAGAAAAAAAATCAAAACAAAAACCATTGATTAGATTCGGCCATTTTAAAAAGAGATCAGCTGCTCAGTTTAATCCACAGCACCCTTCAGGGCCAGGGGTGTACGTGGCATCACCTCCAAGAGTCGTCTCCCAGTGCCATTCTTGAATGTTGATGCCCAAATGTGAACTGCTGCCTCTGCTTTGTAGAGAAGATGACAAGAATTACTAAAAAAAAAAAGTCCCACTCCCCTTCACTCACAGCTCATTCCTGTGTCACTTCTCAAACATCTGGCCTGCTGTTGATGTCACCGAGCACATGCTGCAGGGGTCTAGTGACAAAGTCGGAGCACACACACAGCCTGCAAACAAGTGACAAGAACTGATGGGCGCCCATTTCATTTTAATCAGCCTGCAGTTTAGTATGCGCAGTGCAGATGCTTTGGCACAGGCGGGCAGTCACACCTGGCCACGTCTCCATGGGTGCTGATGGACTGATTTGGGTCAGTGAGTGTCAGTGCCAAGACTCTCTGTTAAAGTTGGGCATTTCCAGTTTCCTTTGTTGTCAGACTTGTGGATGGCACGTTGACTCAAGTCTGAGCCTTTGGTACTTCTAAGTGAACAGATTCAGCAGCTTAAAGGCTTTTTGCTTTCATGTCGGACTTTCATGTCCTTTATCTCCATTTTAAAGAACAAGAGCAGGCTAGGAAGGTTTTAAATAAAAAAAAAAAAAAGGTTTCACTTTATGAGATCATTTCACATGGCATATACACTCACCTAAAGGATTATTAGGAACACCTGTTCAATTTCTCATTAATGCAATTATCTAATCAACCAATCACATGGCAGTTGCTTCAATGCATTTAGGGGTGTGGTCCTGGTCAAGACAATCTCCTGAACTCCAAACTGAATGTCAGAATGGGAAAGAAAGGTGATTTAAGCAATTTTGAGCGTGGCATGGTTGTTGGTGCCAGACGGGCGGTCTGAGTATTTCACAATCTGCTCAGTTACTGGGATTTTCATGCACAACCATTTCTAGGGTTTACAAAGAATGGTGTGAAAAGGAAAAACATCCAGTATCGGCAGGCCTGTGGGCGAAAATGCCTTGTTGATGCTAGAGGTCAGAGGAGAATGGGCCGACTGATTCAAGCTGATAGAAGAGCAACTTTGACTGAAATTACCACTCGTTACAACTGAGGTATGCAGCAAAGCATTTGTGAAGCCACAACACGCACAACCTTGAGGCGGATGGGCTACAACAGCAGAAGACCCCACCGGGTACCACTCATCTCCACTACAAATAGGAAAAGAGGCTACAATTTGCGAGCTCACCAAAATTGGACAATTGAAGACTGGAAAAATGTTGCCTGGTCTGATGAGTCTCGATTTCTGTTGAGACATTCAAATGGTAGAGTCAGAATTTGGCGTAAACAGAATGAGAACATGGATCCATCATGCCTTGTTACCACTGTGCAGGCTGGTGGTGGTGGTGTAATGGTGTGGGGGATGTTTTCTTGGCACACTTTAGGCCCCTTAGTGCCAATTGGGCATCGTTTAAATGCCACGGGCTACCTGAGCATTGTTTCTGACCATGTCCATCCCTTCATGACCACCATGTACCCATCCTCTGATGCACCATGTCACAAAGCTTCGAATCATTTCAAATTGGTTTATTGAACATGACAATGAGTTCACTGTACTAAAATGGCCCCCACAGTCACCAGATCTCAACCCAATAGAGCATCTTTGGGATGTGGTGGAATAGAGCTTAGTGCCCTGGATGTGCATCCCACAAATCTCCATCAACTGCAAGATGCTATCCTATCAATATGGGCCAACATTTCTAAAGAATGCTTTCAGCACCTTGTTGAATCAATGCCACGTAGAATTAAGGCAGTTCTGAAGGAGAAAGGGGGTCAAACACCATATTAGTATTTAGTAGTAGTTCCTAATAATCCTTTAGGTGAGTGTATACCATGACTGTGAAGAAACAGCATTTGACTTGAAAAATACCAAACTTCCAAAATGCCGACATTACACAGCTCTTACAGACCACTTACTGGAGATAATTTGACAAAACATGTTGACCCGGTGAACAGACATCTTGTTCAGCCAATCAGATTTAATTAAAAAAGCAAGGCAACAATGGGCATTCACCTACTTCAGTTACTCTTTTTTTTTTTTTTTTTTACCGTGTCTTGTTCGGCTGTGAAGCAATCAGAATTGATGTCTGAATGCTGGCGACTAGCCTTACAGTTTTTCTCTCAGGTGGAGCGTTACAGCTTCTGCTGACGTCACGCCTGATACCAAAACTTTATTAGAAATATTTTCAGATGTTTTTAAGATTGGAACCGGACACGGAGACAAAAGGGAAAGAAAAAGGAGAGAAAAGGAGGAGATGGAGGTAAAGGGGGTTTTCGTATAGAATAAACAATAAATGAACCAGAATCCGCTTCTAGACCTGCAGAAAGAGAGAGGTGGGGCTGGGGGGGGACCACAAGACAAAAACATTGCTGCATCAGCTACATGAAGATATACAAAAGTAAAAATGTTTGGTGACAATCATACAGTAATTATTACTGAGGCATTTAGGGCCACCACAACCTTAGATCATGTGCTGAAGATGTCCAAGTCATACTTATGAAATCACCATGTGAGCACCTGTGTGCGTACGCACGCTTGTATGTGTAAGGTTTCTCTATAGGAGCATCCAATAGTGAGTGTGAAGGGCCACAGACCTGCCTCCAAAAACGTGCGGAAGATGGAGGGAGTTCCAAGCCCAGAGATCCAGAGGTCACCCCAGAGCGTGGAGACCCCAGGGAGGCCATCACCAGAGAAGCCCCAACCCCCCCTCGAGAGGTGCAGAGGATCACCCCGGGGGGCCACAACCAGCAGCCAACAGAGTCCCGGGAGATAAACGGCAAACCCCCAGGCCCGCCCGCAGCCGCTCACCCCCGAGTCGGCCGGGCCCGGAACCCAGCAGCCCGGGACCCAAGGCGACCCACCCGCCGAGGACCCAACAGAGCCCAGGGAACCAGATCTCACCAGGCAGCCACCGGGGCGACCAGACAGATGCTTAAGGCAGGGGGAGGGTAGGCAAAGATGTTGTAGTATTGCCAGATGTCCCAGGAGAGGAGAGAAGTCCAAAACCCCACCTGACATATACAGTCACACACAAACACAGTCATACACTCCCTCCCTCATGCTCTCACATACACATACACCCCAAGGCTTACAGGATGTGCCAGACACCCATTCACACTCCCCAGACACACCCTACTAACTCTGGTCCCGGTGCTGCCGTGCCGAAGGCCCAACCATTCCCGGACGTCAGAGTTAGCCCGATTCCGCTGGGGTAATAATGAGCAGGCACCTCCGTCCAATGCAGAGCAAAGCCACCCCACCACTCCAGACCACAGGCAGACGGCCAGCTCCCACTCCTAGCCTCCAGCCCCGGGCAGCTAACTGAGAACAGAGGTGTAATAAGACCTCTAGTCTCCCTCCGCCTGCTCTAATGTAGTGTTGGTGTGTGTTGATAAGGTGCATTTTGTGGTTGGGGGGATGCGGGCAGTGCTGGCATCATGTGGCCTACACCAGCTGATGCCAACACACAGCCCCACTTCCCAAAACCCTCCGTGACTAGGTGCAGTTTAAAATTGGAAGTGGGCACCGGCACTCGGAGTGAGGCTGAAATTTCCCCCCACCGGTTGCCGTTGCCCACTCCCAATGCCCTAAGTGTGCATTTGTGTGGAATGTTGTTTGTGGAAGTGTTTAATGTGCAAATAAAATTGGGGGGTAGGCTGCCACAGGACTGCGGAAATGGGATCCATACTTCAGTTACTCCTAGGATAAAAGGAAAAGCGCCGTCTTCTTTTCAGGACGCAGGACGATGAGGTGCCAGTCTCTTGTGTGCCCTCCTTTCAATGAGGTGCCAGTCTCTTGCTCGTCCTCCTTTTTAAGTCCAATCCTGAGAGGCTCCTGCCTTGACGTGACAATCACAGACAAATTGGTTTATACAAACTTTTATGAAAACTGAAAATGAGGACGATTCAGATTCACAAAAATCAGCAGAGGAAGTTTTCTTTAAAATCGTGCAGAAATGCCATTATCCCATAATACGCCTCAAGAGAGCTGTTGCTGCTCTGGCACCACTGGTCCTCTCCAAACGGCTTACTCTCATGGCCCAATCCCATCAAGCCACTGGCAAAACAAACATCAGCGACTTGTGACTGTGATGTTTGTGCTTTGCCTTTATTTTGAAGATACACAAGTTACTCAGAGCACGGATGAAGGTTCTAATGCAGTTTGAGTATAAATAGCTGTTCTTATTATTCGATGTTAACACCATTGCTTAAAAAATGAAAGGTCTGTACATAAATTCAATCACTCTGGAATAAAACCATACTTTCAGACCCTGTAGAGACACAAGTTATTCAGTACCAGCCAAATACAAGACACCCATATTATACATAAATAAGAGCCATGGCCATTCGGGGCAGGGAGTGCAAACAAGTACTATGAAGAAATAATTAGAAAAGTGAACAAGATTATAAAGAGAGTCACATTTACAAACACAACCACATTAAACTTGAAATGTGACGCTTTACAGCATTTAAGGACTGTCTGTCCTCTGCAAAGGCCCTACGGCCATGGGGGCCCAAACGTCAAGACACAGAGCGACTAACATGGAGTTCCTTTCCAAACTAAACTAAGCCAGAATGATTCCACTACTTGAAAGTTTTTGTGTTTTCAATTCAATTCACATTTACACTCTAATTTACTCACAAGGTCATACACCAATATAATCACCATTTATTGCATATCATTTGAAAGATGGCGCATTTTCTTCATACTTTTTTTTACATACAAATAATTTAAAAAAGGAAAAATATTCCACACAATAAAATTTTAAAATGTTTAATTTATAGTTGGAAAAATTACATCTTAATATGACAAGCCCATTCCAATTTTTAAAATGGCAAAATAGGCATCTATGTAATACCACAGGCACACTATAGGCAGACTGTTACTATGCTAGAGGCTCGAGCCACAGGTACACGCTGTGGTATACATCTTCATGTTTAAAGAACTGTAAGCAGCGCAGCACAGCTCAGTTATAGAATTATCAACTCTCCTTTGGTCTTTTGGTAACATAAATACATTTATATTAAATGGGGAATAACAAAAGAAAAAAAAACATTAAAAAAGCGCGTTTGTCCTTTTCAAATACCAACTTCTCAGCTGTAAAAGAAAAACAAAAAAAAAAAGCTAATTTCTTCAATAGCACAAAAACGCTATTTCAGAGTTTGGACAGGACAGTGTTCCTCCTGAATCTTATTACTTTTAAATATATAGTTAAGTTATTCACATGTATACACTTATGTCCATAATAAAGTGGGTGTGGGGAGAAGGTTCCTGGCTTTGTCAAGCAAATACAGTTTTAGTGATCCCTTGTGCGCAGTGGTCATTGGGGGGGGGAATCTCCATGTATAAAGGTGCCATTTGGTTCACATCAATCATCGGACAAATCCTGGACAAAGAGCACTTCTGACCGACTCAGACCAGCCTCCTTCAGCGTTGGGGGATTGGGACGGTCCTCTGTAGGCAGGCAGGGAAGTATTCTGCGAGGAAAGTTGGTTACTATCTGAAACTTCTCTGGAGTTTCTTTCAGGGAGAACAGGAAATCATAAATTACCTGGAACAGTAAGAGCCATAGAAAAGAAAATGAAAACGCTTTGTTTCTGTACATGTGATAAAAAACACAACATTTATTACAGATGCAGTCCCACAAGGGATGATGTAGGTGCTCTAACACCTTTGGCAACATGCTTTGATTTCAGCAGACACCGTTACCTGCTCCAGGAGGGATAAAACCTCCATTGGTCTTGTATGTTGTTTTTTTAAGCCAGGGGTGTCCACCCTTTCTATCTTCAGGGGTCAAAGTACAGCGTGAAGAAATCAAAGGGGGTGGCAGAGGGCCAAGGTGACCGATCTGGAGGAGGGTCTCTCTCTTGTTTAGTAGAGTGGTTCTGGCTCTCTACTCCCTATGTGTCCTAAATAAGAATCTGAAGCAAATATACTGTTGCTTTAGTAGCAAATAAAACATTTTAAAGACGCCAGCCTTTGCTGTGCTGCCATGTCCTGTGATTTAAGTTAAAAGGTTGGTTGAAAAAGCTCTGCATTCCTGTGATAGTCCCAACTTCATAACTAGCTATGGGGATACAACTTGAAAGTTGTAGTTTAAATTAGTTTCAGTTCTTACATAAATCTAATTCATTGTTATTCTGCTATACATGTACTGTGCAGTTTTAAGCAGCAATGCTCGTATTGTTTAAGAAGTCACACTTCAATTAATGTGAAGACCAAAAAAACAAAACACACAGTGTGGGAAGCCCTAAGTTAACAAGGTTTAATTGGAGACGAAACTCATTTTCTTGGTGTTAATGCTTATGTATTATTTATTATTTCCTTATTTAAAACAATTTCCACTTTTGTCCACTTTTTTTTTTAATCCAGTCCCAACAATGCTCAAGTTAAATTTGACCTGCTCCTATGTTTGAAATAAGTAAAAGCACTTTAAAAACGCATTTAAAAAATCCTAAACGTCATCAGTTCTAAAAGTTAGGATCTTCAATAGTGTAGGTTAAGTCAGAATGGGGTCAACAGATCCAATAAGGCACAATACTGGGTCAGGATTTGAGGACATTGTAAGGATTAAAACTTTAAACCAAACGTAAAACATAACATACACATCACTGTCTCCAGAAACGGGCTTACCTTCACTGTTCTGCAGACAGACTAAGAGCTGCCAGTATCTCCTCATGATATGCAGTCCTTGTGTACAGTTAACCCCTTTGCTGAGGAATTCATTCAAGGAATCCCCTCTCTCTCCTCAACCACATATCCAGCAAAAGACAATCGATGTGGTAGAGATGGACCTTGGGATTACAAGCAGCCCTGCAAAGTGGCAGAATTCACTGTTTGTAATACCAACGGTCTATGTTCTAATCCTGACTCTGGTCATAAACGGGGAGTTTGTGTGTGTGTGTGTGGACTGGGGTAACATCCGAGTGCATCCTTACCAAAGATATTCAGACTTTAAAGTATTACCTCCACTGAGATTGCTGGGTTAATAAGTGGCCTTAAACTGGTCTCCATTTGAGTGACTGTGCCCTACAATGATATGGTGCTCTGTCTAGGGTGGGTTACTATACTACCTTGTGGCCAGCGATGCAGGATATGCTCTGACTCAAAAGACTCTGAGCTGGAATAAGATGATTCAATAACTGGTGAAGTGGTAGAGCAACCACACATTTATTTACAATAAAATGCTTCTAACACCACAGATGTACAAAACATGCAGAAAAAGAAACACAACTCTTTAGTTCCATAATTAAGTGGCCTACTTAATGCAGTGCAGGCCAGTACTACCAGATTATGTATATCAAACCTTTTCCAAGTAAATAATCATAAAGTATAAACCTTATTAAATGCCAATAGCTTCAAAAAAGCGTACCAGATAACAGTGTTCCATTTTTATAAGGTGTTAATGCAACAGCTGTATTTTTAGATTATTAATTACAAACAGACATGAACCTATGATCTGTGACTATGCAGTATCACTTAATTATTTGACGGAAAGTTTAAAAACAAATGTTAAAAACCGAACATTTTAATAAAATTACACAAGCCATAAAATTACCAGTTACATACCGTTAAAGACTGTGTAAACAGGAATCTCCGCTCTACCCGTGAATCATTGGGGAGTTTAAAGACAATAGTGACAGTGTCTGGGTCGTCAATAGATGGCTCTGGTGGAAGACATTCAGATTTCCGTTCCTTCTCTTCTTGCAAAGTCTAAGATGATACATCAGTCAATCATATTGTCTTATCTGATTCAACACACACCCCAGAGCAAAGGAATTCCACTTTTGATAACTTACTTGTAATATTCTATATTGATACACAGAATGAATATCCTAAATTAAAAACCTTTCCAAACATAGAGAGAATATTTAGCAAATCGTAATTGTTTGCAAAATTCATTCAATAAATTGCTTCACCTCCTCAAGCAGTAACAACTTCACACATTTGCCAGTCTCCCAACATCTTGCTTGGAAGGTATTTTTGTCCATTTCTCCTTACAAAACACGGTCTGCTCTGTGATGTTTGTAGGTTGTCTTGCATTAAAAGCCCACTTCAGGTCCTATTACAGCATTTCAACAGAATTCAAGTCAGGCCTTTTCTTGGCCTGGCCATTGCAGGACATGGAACTACTACTTCCTAAGCTGTCCCTTAGTGGCTTCACATGAATGTTTAGGATCACCGTCTTGTTGAAACATCCACTTTGCGGTCAGCTTGACTTTATACTGTGGTACAACAGCATCTTGGAATTTGAATTATGACTACATATATCCTGAACCAGTTATCTGTGAGAACTTTGCATTTTCCTAGGAACTTGGGGTTTCCTCCCATAGACCAAAACGATGCCTGTTAGGCTGTTAATGGAATAAATTGACACATCTTGATTATACAGTATCTGTGTATTCACAAGTGTGAATTCTGATAGACTGGCACTACCTCCAAGGATGATGCATCATTCATGATAATTTGATTAACTTTATCAAAAAATATCAATGGATCCACTGTATTCCTCATATTTTGCTTGATGGTATGATATAAGCATACAGGACAAAAGCATGTGATGACAAATGCACAAAGGGAAATACAATAGTGTGCAGAGACTAATGTACACTACTAGAAAAATCCCCCCTCCAACTACACCACTTTAGTCTCTAGTTCTTCTAATAAGCAATTGTAGAACTCCTGCTTCACATCTGTCAGTTTTTTAGTGACTAACTAAAAAAAAAAAAAAAATACACACACACAATCAAAGTACTAGGTTTGTTTACTTTGGTTTGAAACTTAGTCCCATGCAGTAAGAACTTGTTCTTGATGAACACATAAGCATGCAAGACATCCATTACAGTATTGAGCAAGCCATTCAAGCCCTTTAGCAGCTGCAAAATCATATGGATAAATATTTGCACACATATTCAGCATCATTTTTCATTTTTCTTTATTGAATGCAAGTATAAAGCACATCTTGCTTCTCTATGAAGCACACAAACAAATCAAAAGTCTGTTGGAGAAGTGCTGGTGTGCACCACGATGCTTTCATTAACTGCCAGTTAACATACAGTAACCAGTGCATGAAGCGCATACTGGCCTACTTCAAGCTCTACCTGAATGTTTACTTAAAAACTCAGCAAATAAAAACAATATTAAATTGGAACTGATCTGTGCTTTTGAAGAGCATGTGCCTGGATAGTAAGGCATGTCTATAAATGGACATAAGGAAAAATTATGCATAAAATATTTGAAAATTAACTGCAAGTAATAACTATGACAGCCCTAATATATATATACTTCGCAGCGGAGAAGCAGTGTGTTAAAGAAGTAAAGAAAAAGAAAAGGAAACATATTGTATATGACATAACATGATTGTCAAAGTAATTGTTTTGTGTATTTGGCCGCAGTGTCACGAAGTTGTTTTCGTCTAGCTGCATCAGAAAATGTACCACGACGTCTAACACGCCTCCTTTTTAGTGTTTTCTCACAGCTGGGATTGCTGCTGTCATAATGAGTTTGAGTCTACACATATATATCCCCTCCTTGACCCGTCACCTTATCGTGGTGGAGGGGTTTGCGTGTCCCAATGATCCTAGGAGCTATGTTGTCCGGGGCTTTATGCCCCTGGTAGAACCACCAAGGCAAACTGGTCCTAGGTGAGGGATGAGACAAAGAGCGGTTCAAACCTCCAATGAAGAATAAAAACTGTGGACGACGTTTTCCCTTGCCCGGACGCTGGTCACCGGGGCCCCCTCTGGAGCCAGGCCTGGGGGTGGGGATCGATGGCAAGTGCCTGGTGGCGGGCCTGCACCCATGGGGCTCGGCCAGGCACAGCCCAAGAGGTAACGTGGGTCCTCCTCCCATGGGCTCACCACCTATGGGAGGGGCCAAGGAGGTTGGGTGCAGTGTGAGTTGGGTGGTGGCGGGCGGGACCTTGGCGGTCTGATCCTGGCTACAGAAACTGGCTCTTGGGGCGTGGAATGTCACCTCTCTGAAGGGAAGGAGCCTGAGCTAGTGCGCGAGGTCGAGAGGTTCGGCTAGATATAGTCGGACTCACCTCGGCGCACAGCTTGGACTCTGGAACCAATCTCCTTGAGAGGGGCTGGACTCTCTACCACTCTGGAGTTGCCCCGGTGAGGCGCCAGCAGGTGTGGGCATACTTATTGCCCCGACTTGAGCCTGTGCATTGGGGTTTACCCGGTGGGCGAGAGGGTGGCCTCCCTCCCCGGGTGGGGAAGGGTCCTGACTGTTGTTTGTGCGTATGCTACCGAACAGCAGTTTGGAGTATCCACCCTTTTGGAGTCTCTGGAGGGCTATACCTTCTGGGGATTCCCTCGTTTTGCTGGGAGACTTCAATGCTCACGGGCAATGACAGTGAGACCTGGAAGGCGTGATTGGGAGGAATGGCCCCGATCTGAACCCGGCGGTGTTTTGTTATTGGACTTCTGTGCTCGCCACGGATTGTCCATAACGAACACCATGTTCAAGCATAAGGGTGTTCATATGTGCACTTGGCACCAGGACACCCTAGGCCTCAGGTCGATGATCGACTTTGTGGTGTGTCGCCGGACTTGCGGCCATATGTCTTGGACACTTTCGGGTGAAGAGAGGGGGCTGTCAACTGATCACCACCTGGTGGTGAGTTGGCTTCATGGTGGGGAAGATGCGGTCAGACCTGGTAGGCCCAAGCGTGTTGTGAGGGTCTGCTGGGAGCGGCTGGCAGAGTCCCCTGTCAGAAGTAGCTTCAACTCCCACCTCGGCAGAACTTCAACCCGTCCCGAGGGAGGTGGGGACATTGAGTCGAATGGGCCATGTTCCGTGCCTCTATTGTTGAGGCGGCTGACGGAGCTGTGGCCGCAAGGTGGTGGTGCCTGTCGTGGCGGCAATCCCGAACCCGTTGGTGGACACGGTGGTGAGGATGCCGTCAAGCTGAAGAAGGAGTCCTATAGGACTTTTTTGTCCTGTGGGTCTCTGGAGGCAGCTGATAGGTACCGGCAGGCCAAGCGGAACGCGGCTTCGTTGTTGCTGAGGCAAAACTTCGGGCATGGGAGGAGTTTGGAGAGCCATGGAGAATGACTTTGGACGGCTTCGAGGAGATTCTGGTCCACCGTCCGGCGTCTCAGGAGGGAAGCAGTGCAGTGTCAACACCGTATATGGTGGGGATGGTGCGCTGCTGACCTCACTTCGGGCGTTGTGGGTCGGTGGGGGAGTACTTCAAGACCTCCTCAATCCCACTAACATGCCTTCCAATGAGGAAGCAGAGCCTGGGGACTCTGAGGTGGGCTCTCCCATCTCTGGGACTGAAGTCACCGAGGTGGTCAAAAACTCCTTGGTGGCAGGGCCCGGGGTGGATGAGATACCGGAGTTCCTTAAGGCTCTGGATGTTGTAGGACTGTCTTGGTTGACACGTCTCTGCAACATCGCATGGACATCGGGACAGTGCCTCTGGATTGGCAGACCGGGTGGTGGTCCCCTCTTTAAAAGGGGACCGGAGGGTGTGTTCCAACTATAGAGGGATCACACTCCTCAGCCTCCCTGGAAAAGTCTATTCGGGGTTCTGGAGAGGAGGGTCCGTCGGATAGTCGAACCTCGGATTCAGGAGGAACAGTGTGGTTTTAGTCCTGGTCGCGGAACAGTGGACCAGCTCTTCACCCTTAGCAGAGTCCTGGAGGGTGCATGGGAGTTTGCCCACCGGTCTACATGTGTTTTGTGGACTTGGAAAAGGCATTGACCGTGTCCCTCGGGAATCCTGTGGGGGTGCTCGGGAGTATGGGGTACGGACCCCTGATAAGAGCTGTTCGGTCCTGTACAACCGTGTCAGAGCTTGGTCCGCATTGCGGCAGTAAGTCGAGCCCGCTTCCAGTGAGAGTTGGACTCCGCCAGGGCTGCCCTTTGTCACCGATTCTGTTCATAACTTTTATGGACAGAATTTCTAGGCGCAGCCAGGGTGTTGAAGGGGTCGGTTTGGTGGACTCAGGATTGGGTCACTGCTTTTGCAGATGATGTTGTCCTGTTTGCTTCATCAGGCCGTGATCTTCAGCTCTCTCTGGATCGGTTCGCAGCTGAGTGTGAAGCGGCTGGGATGAGAATCAGCACCTCCAAATCCGAGACCATGGTCCTCAGCCGGAAAAGGGTGGAGTGCCCTCTCAGGTTTGGGGGGGAGATCCTGCCCCAAGTGGAGGAGTTTAAGTATCTCGGGTCTTGTTCACGAGTGAGGGAAGAATGGAGCGTGAGATGACAGGCGGATCGGTGCGGCATCCGCAGTGATGCGGCTCTGCATCGGTCTGTCGTGGTGAAAAGGAGCTGAGCCGTAAGGCAAAGCTCTCAATTTACCAGTCGATCTACGCCCTACCCTCACCTATGGTCATGAGCTATGGGTAGTGACCAAAGAACGAGATCGCGAATACAAGCGGCTGAAATGAGTTTCCTTCGCAGGGTGTCTGGGCTTTCCCTTAAGGATAGGGTGAGAAGCTCAGTCATCCGGGAGGGGCTCAGAGTAGAGCCGCTGCTCCTCCGCATCGAGAGGAGTCAGATGAGGTGGCTCGGGCATCTGATCAGGATGCCTCCTGGACGCCTCCCTGGTGAGGTGTTCGGGCACGTCCAACCGGGAGGAGGCCCGGGAAGACCCAGGACACGCTGGAGGGACTATGTCTCCCGGCTGGCCTGGGAGCATGGGATTCTCCCGGAAGAGCTGGAAGAAGTGGCCGGGAGAGGGAAGTCTGGGCCTCTCTGCTTAAGCTGCTACCCCGACCCTACCTTGGATAAGCGGAAGAGATGGATGGATGGATGGATGGCGTCGTACCACTGAAATACAGTGGTGTGAAAAACTATTTGCCCCCTTCCTGATTTCTTATTCTTTTGCATGTTTGTCACACAAAATGTTTCTGATCATCAAACACATTTAACCATTAGTCAAATATAACACAAGTAAACACAAAATGCAGTTTTTAAATGATGGTTTTATTATTTAGGGAGAAAAAATCCAAACCTACATGGCCCTGTGTGAAAAAGTAATTGCCCCTGAACCTAATAACTGGTTGGGCCACCCTTAGCAGCAATAACTGCAATCAAGCGTTTGATAACTTGCAATGAGTCTTTTACAGCGCTCTGGAGGAATTTTGGTCCACTCATCTTTGCAGAATTGTTGTAATTCAGCTTTATTTGAGGGTTTTCTAGCATGAACTGCCTTTTTAAGGTCATGCCATAGCATCTCAATTGGATTCAGGTCAGGACTTTGACTAGGCCACTCCAAAGTCTTCATTTTGTTTTTCTTCAGCCATTCAGAGGTGGATTTGCTGGTGTGTTTTGGGTCATTGTCCATTTGCAGCACCCAAGATCGCTTCAGCGAGTTGAGAGAACAGATGGCCGGACATTCTCCTTCAGGATTTTTTGGTAGACAGTAGAATTCATGGTTCCATCTATCACAGCAAGCCTTTCAGGTTCAGAAGCAGCAAAACAACCCCAGACCATCACACTACCACCACCATATTTTACTGTTGGTATGATGTTCTTTTTCTGAAATGCTGTGTTCCTTTTACGCCAGATGTAACGGACCATTTGCCTTCCAAAAAGTTCAACTTTTGTTTCATCAGTCCACAAGGTATTTTCCCAAAAGTCTTGGCAATCATTGAGATGTTTCTTAGCAAAATTGAGACGAGCCCTAATGTTCTTTTTGCTTAACAGTGGTTTGCGTCTTGGAACTCTGCCATGCAGGCTGTTTTTGCCCAGTCTCTTTCTTATGGTGGAGTCGTGAACACTGACTTTAATTGAGGCAAGTGAGGCCTGCAGTTCTTTAGATGTTGTCCTGGGGTCTTTTGTGACCTCTTGGATGAGTCGTCTCTGCGCTCTTGGGGTAATTTTGGTCGGCCGGCCACTCCTGGGAAGGTTCACCACTGTTCCATGTTTTTGCCATTTGTGGATAATGGCTCTCACTGTGGTTCGCTGGAGTCCCAAAGCTTTAGAAATGGCTTTATAACCTTTACCAGACTGATAGATCGCAATTACTTCTGTTCTCACTTGTTCCTGAATTTCTTTGGATCTTGGCATGATGTCTAGCTTTTGAGGTGCTTTTGGTCTACTTCTCTGTGTCAGACAGCTCCTATTTAAGTGATTTCTTGATTGAAACAGGTGTGGCAGTAATCAGGCTTGGGGGTGGCTACGGAAATTGAACTCAGGTGTGATACACCACAGTTAGGTTATTTTTTAAACAGGGGGCAATTACTTTTCACACAGGGCCATGCAGGTTTGGATTTTTTCTCCTAAATAATAAAAACCATCATTTAAAACTGCATTTTGTGTTTACTTGTGTTATATTTGACTAATGGTTAAATGTGTTTGATGATCAGAAACATTTTGTGTGACAAACATGCAAAAGAATAAGAAATCAGGAAGGGGGCAAATAGTTTTTCACACCACTGTAAGTACGTACATCGGTTTCGGTCAGCGCAGGGAAGCTGTCTACCAAATTTCGTGAAGATGGGGCCATAAATAAGAAAGTTTAACATGGCGAACGTTGTCGACCGTTATGACTGGTAAGCGTAGAATTTCAAAATGAAACCTGCTTAACTTTTGTAAGTAAGCTGTAAGGAATTCAAATTTCAGCCTTCTACCTACACAGGAAGATGGAGAATTAGTCATGAGTGTGTCAGGCAGTGAGTGAGTGAGGGCTTTTGCCTTTTATATATATATATATATATATATATATATATAAATATAATCACAGTTGTAGTGTATCACAAGTTTACATACACTAAGTTAATATTTGGAAACATTGCCTTTAAAGTGTTTAGCTTGAGCCAAACATTTTGGGTAGACTTGCAAAAGCTACTTAAGCTGTTGGAAGTTTGGCCCATTCTTCCAGACAGAACTGGTGTAACTGGGACAGGTTCAAAGGCTCCCCTGTTCGCAAATGCTTTTTCAGCCCTGCCACAAGTTTTCAATCAGACTGAGGTCCAGGCTTTGTGATGGCCATTCAGATACCTTGCCTTTGTTGTCCTTAAGTTGTTTTGCCACAAGTTTGGTGGTATGCTTGGAGCCATTGTTCATTTGAAACACTCATTTGTGACTGAGCTTCAGCCTCCTTGCTGAGGTGTTTTTTTTTTATAAAAGATGACCCTTAAGGGGAGTAGGTAAAGGGAAGATAGAAGTGAAGCCAGGATAGAACCTTGAGAGACGCTGTGTGTGAGACTAGCTGGCTGAGAGAAAATCCCATCTATGTTATCAGACATAGATCTACCTTTAAGGTGGGATTCAAACCATTTCAATGCACAGCCTTGAATACCTACTTCATCCTCAAGCCGTTTTAACAGAACTGCATGGTCCACTGTGTCAAATGCTGCACTGAGATCCAGTAAGACTAAGATTGCAGATAACATACATCTACTTTTTGACTCCAGTTAGGCTAACAGGCTATCACAAGCTAATTGGGAAGTTGCCTAAAGGCTTGACATCATTTTCTGAAATTTGCCAAGCTGTTCAAAGGCACAGTTACCAAAGTATAAGTAAACTTGTGAAACACTGGAATTGAGATAAATTCAATACAAATCTTTGAACATTGTTGGAAAAAATTACTTTTGCCCTGTACAATGTAGAGTTATAAAGTAAGTTTTAAAAGAATTCACCCTAAGTGTATGTAAATGTCTGGTTCAACTGTAGGTGCAATCCCTTGTAAAAACTGTAAATGAGGAACCCATCCATGTGTCAATATTACCTATTGCAGGAGGCACAAAAGCTGTTAAAAAGCAGAAGGCCCATCATAAAAACACACAAAATGTAAAGCTAACAACATTTTAATGTGCAGGCAAATCTTTGTCATTTTCGTAAGAATGCACTAAATGAAATTCCACTAGCTATGCACATTTGTCACCACACCTTATTGTTGCTGTATGTGTTTTTGCTTGATTGCAGAATTTCATAAGATGATCAGTTATGTTTCCTTTATTCCTTACATCTACATAACCTTTGAGAAATGTAGCATATTCCACACTTTTTTCAACATTAACTGTCAAACAAACAAACAAAAAACATGTTGCACAAAGTGCAAATTCCTAAAACAAATAATTATAGTAAATGGGGTTGGAATGCACTGTCATTATTAAAAACTGTAGAGCAGACAGTACTAACAGAAGTTCAGGCTCTTACCCGTCGTCTCCTTTCTTCAGCTAGTACAATCTGACGAGCTGCTTCCTCCTCTCTCCTCTTTTGCTCCTGCTGCTCCTTTTTCTTTCTGTCTTTCTCTTGATCAGCACGTAGTGAAGCCTGGTATGCTTCATCTTGCTGCTGTCTGAGTGCTTGCGTCTGGTTACGTTCCTCTCTGGGAATGAAGAATACCGCAAAATAGTAAAACTAACTTTATGTGTAAGTTCAAAACCAATACACTACTCCAAGAGAAGACCACTTAAAACACTAAACCAATATATTAAGAATATATGTAACTCTATGTCCAAACTTGTAAATTACCTACAATGTAAATATAGGAAAAAGATTACATCTGATTGCAATGTAAATTAGTTTAAAAGAATGCCTAATTGCCTACAGAATTAAGATAAACTAAACAAGCAGGGCACAGATTCAAAGACTCCACATACCTTTCTAGTCGCTCAGATACTAGGTATGTTTGATTGGCCTCCATGATAAATGTTAGCTGATTAATTAGATCCTCTGACTGAATCACACCCTCTAATCTACCAACAACTGTCATCTTCCGGTCTTTCAGCATAATCATGGCAAGGAAAGGGTAGGTGTTTTCTCGCAGAGCCTGGGACACTGACGAGCAATGATAAAGACATGAATGACATTACAACATAAATATTAATATGTACATACAGACAAAACAGTGTTATGTACTGTGCTGCTGCTGCTGCTGTATGGAATGTGGAAGTGCATCACTGACATTGTGTTAGTGCAAAAAGAAGCTGCAAGCTTGGGTTATATGCACATTGTGAATAAGTAAAATACAGAATATATTTTAGAAACTCCAGCTTCTTGGAACAGCTATTGGATAATTTACTAGTATTATCCATGATGTGTCTCATTTCTAATTGTAATTAGTTAGAATAAAAAAAAGAAATGCTAGCTTACTACCATATTATGAACGTAAGAAGGCGGTGACATTTGCTGGGTTTCTTTATACTCAACAACTAAAACTAAGTGGGATGAAGAACAACTGTGATGCATATAATGCAACTTCATGAAGTATGTTTTGATAATAAATATCTATACACTTTGTTTTGGTGGCTCATAAATGTCTGAGAGTGTGAATCTATTGCAGTGTGGTATGCTATTACTTTAAAATCAAAGTCAATCATAAAAGTAACTATCTTACAAAGAACCATTTAAATATTTTACAAAAATCACCCTTTTAAACAGCAATGAAGGCTGTGTCCAACATTCATTCTACTGCCTAATCTCATACTAATACTTGTTTATTATGTATGTATATAAATAAGATCAAATTATATCATTTGCATAGTGCTAATAACAGTTACTCCTACTATAAACAAACAAAACTATTAACACTGTATACTGTTTTTAATAAATTCCAAGTACACAGTCATGTGACATAATAATGACACAACAAGAAAGAAACCAAGATCAGATGGATAATTCATAAACCTATAAATCACGTAACAGTACCTTAAGTATTCAGATTCCTTTTTTTTAATAAAAAAAAAAATACATTTTGTGATGTTGAAGCATTATGCTAAAATTGTTTAAATGTATTATTTCCCCATATAAAACAACACTCAATACCCCAGAATGTAAAAATATGATAAGAATCTTAGCAAATTTATTAAAAATAAAAAATGGAAATATATTGACAAGCATTCAGGCACTTTGCTATGATACTTGCAATTTGGCTAAGGTGCGTCCCATTCTATTAATCACCATTAAAATGTTTCTATACCTTGTCTGGAGTCCACCTGTGGTCAATTCAGTTGATCATGCATGATAAGTAAAGGCACACACCTGTCTATATAAGGTTTCACAACTGAATGTGTATCACAGCAAAGTCGAAGGAAATGCCTGCAGAACTTAAAGATTGCATCCTGGCACAGATCCTGGGAATGCTATAAAAATGTTCTGCATCACTGAAGATTCCCAAGAGCACAATGGCCTCCACAATTCTTAAATTGAATAAGTCTGGAAAAATCACAACTCTCCACAGAGCTGGCCGTGCAGCCAAAGCAAACAAATGTGTGAAAAGGGCCTTGGTAAGAGAGGTGACCAAGAACATGATGTTCACTTTGGCTGAGCTCTAGAGAAACTGTGTAGTGATAAAAGAAACTGACAGGAGGGCAATCATCACTGCAACACTCTACTAATGTGGGCTTTATAGCAGAGTGGCCAGAGAACATGTGAAAGCCTGTTTGAATTTGGTGAACAATGCAACTTAGAGGACTCTCAGACTATGAGAAACAAGATTCTCTGGTCTGGTAAAACAAAGATTGAACTGTATGGTCTCTATTCTAAGCATCACATTTGGAAGAAACCAGGCACTGCTCATCACCTTTCACATTACCATTCTAGCAGGGAAGTATGGTGGTGGCAGGCAGCATCATGCTATGGAGATGATTGTCAACAACAGTTCTTGGAAGACTAGTCAGTGTTGAAAAAAAGCTGAATGTAGCAAAGTACAGAGATATCCCTTAATGAAAAGCTGGTCCAGAGCACCCTGGACCCAACAGTGAGCTGAAGGTATACATTCCAACAGGCAAATGACCTTAAGCACAAAGCAAAAACAACACAGGAGTGGCTTAAGGTCAACTCTGTGAATGCCCTTGAGTGGCATAACCAGAGCCCACACTTTGAACACAATTGAACATCTCTGGAGAGACCTGAAAACAGCTGTCAATTGACTGTCTACATTCTACCTGACAGAGCTTGTGAGGATCTGACAAAAATGGCGGAAAAAGGCTTGTTGCGTAATACCCAAGAAGTCTCTAAATGCTGCCAAAGTTGCTTCAATGAGGTAAAATGACTTCAATGAGTAAAAGGGTCTTAAAACTTGTGAAAAGAGAAAAAAACAGAAATAAGATTATTTTAATACATTTGCAAAAATGCCTACAATCCTATTTCTGCTTTGTCATTTTTGGGTATTGAGTGATTGATGAGATAAAAAAAAATGAACTTAGCAAGAGGATGCAACACGCCAAAATGTGTATCACTATATCACTAACGTTCCAAGTGACTTGGACTGAAATGTTGCCTGGCAAAGCAAGAGTTTCCATTTTTTTTCTCTTATTATACCTTAATATCTAGAGTGTCAGTCTCACAGGCTAAACCAAATCAGGTAATAGCCTTTCACAGCCATGGATACTGTCTCATTCATCTCACCTGTTCACTCCAGACACAAAGATTGACAGACAGTATGATGGGCAAATGAAATTTACTTCAGACAATGCCGCTGCAGCTTTCTGCTCTAACAGGAAAATGCATGGTTAGATCATACTGTTTTTCATTCTCCCTATGGGGATTGTGCTATATGCCTTTCGATTATTTCCATCCTTTTCCATCTACTTTAGTTACTAACAGGTCTTTATTTATGGGAGCACTGCAGCAATATCAGAAACAGCTGCATTGATTAACCCATTAATAACTGTACAGAAATATCACACAATTCTTGTGGACATTGTCTTTTACTTGTGCGTCTGCTACGGGGTTCGGGTAAGGAATATAGTTCATTATGTAAATAGTGTTTACAGTTCCTTTGTATATACAAATGGTTTATTTGTTTGTAGATTTGTGTTTTGTGTTGTAGTCTTTTCTTAGTTTAATACATTTTCTAATTATTCTTTCATTCTGTTAGTAGTTGATTTTCTGTATGGGTGAGGACTGTAAAATCGATGCTGTATTGGCCAGCTTCAAACAAGATCATTAAGACTCTTTTTGGGGCTCAAGTACTGTGGCATCTAATTCAAATATTGTAACCAGTTGTTACACTGGTACGTAACTCTCCAGTACAGGATGATATATGAATTGAGCTTTTTGTAAATCATTCCATTATTGAATTCTGGGCAATGCTAACTCCAATAAAGTTTTGAAACAATGATATTGTCTAACATGGAATTCTAATTAAATGACCAGGGTGACCTTAATCAAACTGGTGCTTCATGTAAGATTATGTACGAGAAGGTGTTTGAGACTATGGCTGCAGGAGATCTTATAAGTAGCTTCTCATGAAACTAATCCATTTCATGGCACTTTAATTTACAAAGATTCTTGGAGACCGAGAGAAAATGTAGGACGTCACCTGTAAATATTTAACATGCATTAAAGTTGAGAAGTCATGCCATCCAAGTAGTAGTACACTATCCATTTCTTTAATGATATTTGCAATGGTCATGTTGTTACCAGTTCTGAGGTTTGGGGACCAGAATAACATAACCAGTCTGCACTAACTGCTTCAAACAGAAATTCAAGTGCATTTGCTAATGGATGTGGTTATCTTTTATGAGGACAGGTAATTTCAAACTTTAACTTGCCTCAAACTGGTTTACCTCTGACAGTTGCGATATACCATTGTTAGGATATCCTAAATTTATTGTCCACTAGATTTGGCAGAGACTATGTGCTTAGCACATCTGCCAGCTTGTTTTGAATAATGGGTCAGTATTGAAATAAGTATTAAACTCATCAACATTTTTTTCAAAAAAGATATTTTCAATGAGACTATTCATATGAATTTCTCACCAGACAATTGTATTAAGTCAAGAAATTCATAAATATAAAGAATTTGAAACATTAAAGGCCATAAATAAAGGTATGTGTAATGACGTTGAATGACACAAATAAAAAGTATCGAATACACTAAGAAATAGCAGCAGTACACCAAAGCAAAGAACCAGCAAAAACCCATAAGTAGTTAGAAAGTAATTCCAGCTCCTATTGAGCAAACTGATATAAGCTGGGTAAGTACATAGTGATGGGCTATAAAAAGGGGTTTTCCTACCAAGGTGTCACACAAGAAACATCTCATAATGGGTAAAAGAAAAGAGCTCTCTCGAGACATTTTGTAACCTGATTGTTGCAAACCATGTCAATGGAACTTGTTACAGGCATATTTCAAGACTTCTGAATTTTCCAGTAAGCACCTTTGGGGCCATTACCCATAAGTGAAAGGAACATCACTCCACAACAAATTGGCCACAAACTGGAGCTCCTTGCAAGATTTCTGACCAGGGAGTCAGAAGGATAGTCAGAAGAGCAGCCCAAGAGCCAAGGACCATTTGGAAAGAGCTCCAGAAAGACTTGGAGGCACCAGGTACACTTGTTAGAGAAAACAATAGGCAATGGACTCCACCAGCATGACCTCTATGCACGCTCACCCCACAAGACTTCATTACTGAAGAAAAGGCAGGCTGAAATTCCTTTAAAATTTGCTACACAACATCTGGACACGTCTATGAAATACTGGGATAATGCAGTTTCTTATCTCATGGTACTGGCAGACTTCTCTAACTGAAGAAACGATGAATGGTACCATGTACCAAAAGATTCTTGAAATGAATCTGCTGCTATCCACCAGGGTGATGAGAATGAGATGTCTTTCTGGAAGGTCCACCCACAACGATCCAAAGCATACAGCAAAATAAATACTCAATTGGTTTCAGAGAAAGAAAATCAATAAGTTGTTAAAATGTCCCAGTCAATCACTTGACTTAAATCCAACTGAACATTTCTGGAAGGTACTAAAGATCAAGGTTTACAAGAGAGTCCCACCACCCCGGAATTTTCAAGAGTTTAAAGGCAAACCACTTTATAAGAATGGATCCAAAAAAAATAAAATAAATAAATCACACCTGAGAACTACAGACGACTGGTTTCTTCATACAGGAAGCATCCTGAAGATGTCAATACAAATGAAGGCTTCTCCACCAAGTATTAAATTGGTGTCTTCAATATTTTTTCCCTGTGTCATTCCACTTTATTACACATAACTTATTAATGTCTTTAAATGTTGTAAATCATTTATATTTGTGGATTTCTTGAGTCAACAATGTCTTGCGAGAATTTCATATGAATAGCCTAATTAAAAATACCTATCATATTGTGCTGCCATCCATCAGAAGGTGGACTAACCCTACATCAATGTCAACAATAAGTTATGCATGCCATCATTAACTCCTTCACTAATCTTCTATTATTATGGATTACTCGGTTATGTGGAATAGTGCTGGTTTCTGCAGGTGTTACATACAGTATGCAAAAGGGACTCTGCTCTGTTGGGCCCTTGAGCAAGGCCCTTAACCTGCAATTGCTGAGCGCTTTGAGTAGTGAGAAATGTGCTATAAAAATGCAAAGAATTATTATTACTAGCAGTAGTATTTGATGATACATGATATCCGATATGGTGTTCCACAAGGCTCTATCCTGGGCCCGCTGTTATTCTCAATCTACATGCTTCCGTTAGGTCAGATTATCTCAGGGCACAACGTGTGCTACCACAGCTATGCTGATGACACACTGCTGTACTTATCAATAGCTCCTGATGACCCTGATTCTATTGATTCACTAACAGAATGTCTGACTAGTATCTCAGAATGGATGAATAGTAATTTTCTCAAGTTAAATAAAGAGAAAACTGAAATTTTAGTGATCAGCAATAATGGATACAATGAGGCTATTAGAAATAAACTGGATACATTAGGATTAAAAGTCAAGACGGAGGTAAAAAGCTTAGGGGTGATTGTTGACTGTAATCTGAATTTTAAATCACATATTAATCAGATCATTAGAACAGCATTTTTTCACTTAAGAAACATAAGTAAAGTTAGACCGCTTATATCACTGAAAGATGCTGAGAACTTAGTTCACGCGTTTGTTTTCAGTCGACTAGATTACTGTAACGCACTCCTCTCTGGACTACCCAAAAAAGATATAAATCGTTTGCAACTAGTGCAGAATGCAGCTGTTAGAATCCTAACTAGGAAAAGAAAATCCGAACACATTTCTCCAGTTTTAATGTCATTACACTGGTTACCTGTGTCATTCAGGATTGACTTTAAAATTCTGCTTATGGTTTATAAAGCCTTAAATAATCTCGCCCCATCTTATATCTCGGAATGTCTGACACCTTATATTCCAAATCGTAACCTCAGATCCTCAAATGAATGTCTCCTTAGAATTCCAAGAACAAAACTTAAAAGAAGTGGTGAGGCGGCCTTCTGCTGCTATGCACCTAAAATCTGGAATAGCCTGCCAATAGGAATTCGCCAGGCTGATACAGTAGAGCACTTTAAAACACTGCTGAAAACACATTACTTTAACATGGCCTTTTTATAACTTCATTTTAATCGTAATTTAACTTAATCCTGATACTCTATATGTTCAATCTCCTCAAAATAACTATTCATGGTGGCTCTAAAATCGGTACTGACCCCTACTCTCTTTTCTGTTTCTTTTTCCGGTTTCTTTGTGGTGGTGGCCTGCGCCACCACCACCTACTCAAAGCTTCATGATGCTCAAACAATGATGGGCGGATTAAAAGGCAGAAGTCTACGTGACCATCATCATCATCAAGCCCTTCCGTGAGAATCCTAAATCCAAAGAGGACGGTTTCATTTATATTAGGTAGAATGCCCAGAGGGGACTGGGCGGTCTCATGGTCTGGAATCCCTACAGATTTTATTTTTTCTCCAGCCGTCTGGAGTTTTTGTTTTTCTGTCCCCCCTGGCCATTGAACCTTACTCTTATTCGATGTTAATTAATGTTGATTTATTTTGTTTTATAATTGTGTCTTTAATTTTTCTATTCTTTAATATGTAAAGCACTTTGAGCTACTGTTTGTATGAAAATGTGCTATATAAATAAATGTTGTTGTTGATGGCCATTTGTTGTCTGATATGCTTTTTCTTTTGAGACTGTCAGTGTGAAACTGTGTTTATGGGACCAAATGACTGTTTGAAACCATCTGCTTTCTAACATCCAGTGACAGAAAGAGAAGAAATAAAAATGGTAAAGGATTATACCACTAAAGCAATGAAAACTAAAAATATAGCAATAAATCTGGAAGAGTCAGGAAGTGCAAATGAAGGTCAATCCCAGCTAAAAAAAAATAAACAATGAACATGTACACAGGAAAAGTGTGCTAAACTGACACCAAGGTCTTACAATGTTTTATAATAACACCTATTTTTGAAATATAGTAGAAGTAAATGTTGAATTTGAACATTTACTAAATATTGAACAATTGAATAATACTAAACACAATACAAGAAGTACCTACTCTGTAGAAGTAGAATAATTTGTATGATTTAGTTTCTACCATCTCTATTTCAAAGGACAGAAAAGTAATATTTACCTCTGTATCCTTCTGGTTTGGCAGTGGAACATGCCCAGAACAGCATTCTAGTATTGACAAAGTTGACAACTTCCTCTGTACATAATGTATTTCTGTAAGAATTAGGATAAAGAAAGAGCAATAATAGCAAACTGTTAAACTGATAAACTACTGATAAATATAAAATATAAAACATGATGGAAGAAGGATATCCTAATGCCAGATAAATAAGTTTACATACTGTATTTTATACTTAACACCTTCACCTTGAAAAAGCGTTTCAAAACATACTACATTGCTCCATTCAGTGTGCTTACATGTACAAGCATAATCAGGTTAAGGTGAACAAGGCAGAAACCTGGCTTCTTAATAATCCACATTTACACGCAAAAGTAATCTTCTGGAATTCTCTTTTGGAAAAACTATTCAACGTTATTAAACTAAGTAGAAAAAAAAACAAAAAGAATGAAACTTCATTATCAGCCACTATAAATCTGAAAAAAGCACAATGGCTATGATTATTTTCTTGCATTTTTACAAATTAGCACTTTTTATGAGTTTTATGTTACCAAATAGCACACAGCAAAATCTTTTCTGCTTGGCTATGCGACTGAGCCCTGCAATGGACCAGCATACCAGTATGTGTGCTTCTTGCTTTACATTCAGTGCTGCTGAAATTGTAGTAATGCTGACATTTTTACGTCAATAAGATGCATTAGGAATTATTTAACAGGTAATCTGACTACTTAATGCACATTACTTTTAACATGTGAACCTACTGCTCTATGGTTCGGGTCATCAACATAAATTTATCAATTTCTAAAATATTGAGACAGTTTATTTTAAGCCAGGAGTACAAATAATGCGATTGTCTAAACATTTACCTCTGGAAATATATTTTGGGGATTCTCTTACCTATGGCTACCAAAAGCATGTGCAAAGCAAATACATGGCCGTTTAGTAATGAGGTGTCTGTGAATAAGTGGGTTATTGAAGGGCATTTAAACGCACTGACAGCGTTGCCAATTTAAATTATGTCCTTAAATTCATTCGTCTCTCCCTCTATCCCACTTACACCAATTATATGTACTGGGGAAGAGCACAGATAAAAAGGCAAGGAAAATGGATCATTTTTTTTAAACCTCACGAAATGTAGTTGGAAATATTATGTTAAATTACATCAAAATGATCGTTTAAGTGATAAGGAATGTAGTATAATTGTAAATAATATTGACCTAGAAAATGAATCAGGAATTTAATACTGCATTATGTTAAACAGAGGTAACTGGTTGATCCGGAGTCTAAATTTTGTACTGTTGCCTCAGAGTGAAGCATTATTATCAGGAAATCCTACCTTCAGTAAGCGTGAAATTAAAAGAAACAAAATGGAAAATGCAGAGAATACTAACCTCACAAAAATTTAAGACAGATACACATTTCCAAAATCATAACTTAAGCATCAATATCCCTTTTGTTTGACTCATTTTCTAGTTTTAGGCATAATATATTAACTACCCAATTGCCAAGTTCCTGACAATTTTGACACTTGTTAACTATTATGTGCACAGCTTATTCTAATAACGTTAAAAATCAAAAGTGTTACCAAAAGGTTTATAATATCTTCAAGTGCTAGGCATTCTTTGCAAATATTATCCAACTACACGCTAGAGTACTAGAGTGAATGAGCTACATGCTGTTGAAAAATGTACATCAGGTTTGGATACATTCCAAAGATACATTCAAAGTATTTAGAAAAAATGTGGCATCGAAGAAACTTGCACCATCTTTCAATGAGGACTTTATTTACAGCACTACCAATACCAAAAAATAAATACCTGTTAATGTATAAGGTGATCCTTATTTTATTCACTACTCAGCAGCATAATTTGAATTGATCCATATTAAATTAAATGGCACCAAGTTAAGCAAGGACATGATCAGAACAGATGCTATATACACACAAGTTTTATGATTTACACCTTTTCAAATGGTCATAATGTATGTAACAGCGTAATAGTGCGTATGACGCATGCAGGTAATAACTTTATAGCAGTGAATAAGCAGCTAGTCTTAATTCACTGCTTGCATGCAGCTCAGGTCACACTGTAACAGCGCTAAAATCAACAGATAGCCTACGCATATATTTACAGTGACAGAACAAAGTTATCTAGGGGATCGAAGTGACCCAAACCACCATTCTGACTAATTTACTTGGTACTTTGTCCGCACTTGACTCTGCCAACGGAAGCTTGCACCACAGCTCAGCTTGGCCCTAACAAGACACACAGACAAGAAAAAGGCTGACATGAGCACCAAAATGAGTTAATGTGAATACAGAATAAAGGCCGGCACTAGCAATTTTACAATGTTGTTGCTCATGTTCAAACCACAGATAGCTACTGTTTCAAGTAATAGCATTTGGTTTGATCTGCCATTGTTATTTTTTTAAACACTATGAGACTGTGAATTAGGGAGATTTGGCCATTATTTGAAGTTTACAACACCACCTCAATGTTATCAGGCGTTAGATAGACAACAGAGTTTCAATTTAAAGGTTAGACATAAAATACTTTTGACTATAGTCAGAATAAAATTAATTTTAACTGAGACACTACTCGGCTCGACACCACACAACATTTCCCCCTACAATAAACAAAGTATTCACTTAGTTTAAAAATGTAATGTTAATGAAAACAGTATTTTTCTTGAGGTACTATTTTTGATTATGGATGGCTGAACTACTGTTCTTTTTCGACATTTTCAATGTGTAACAGCCTCCAAAGCTTTTGAACAAGTTCACTTTCTCAAAAAGAATGTACTTATTTGTAAGTGGGGACATTTAAATTTTAGTGCATCTTGAACCCAACTTCTGGAATCAAGATTATTATAAAATATCAATACTTTTCCTATCATTGTATTAAAGCTGGGAATTTCAGGGTTGTGAAAAACCTACTGGTAGATATTTCATCAATGTGATAACGGAAATTCTCAGCATATGAGGTTTCAAAACAGCCTTCAAGTGTTCCTCCTGAAGTGAAATAATTGTGAGAAATACAAATATAAAACTACCTCAGCTTGCCTGGCTGCCTGGAACTTCAGTTGCTTTTGTCAAAACAAAGAGGTGTTGTCTTGGTGTAGGTCAAATAAATTTTTCAGTTTCTAGATTAACAGAAAGATTTACTTTTATATACAACTGTAATGGAAAAAATAGTTTATAGTTTATTAACTACAAGTGCAGCTAAGGGGCCAACCACATGAGTCAAAGGCATTGTTTCCAGACCCCATGTAAATCTACAAGAGGACCTGTCAAACAATTTATGTGCCTTATCTATCTGCATGTCTTGAGGTCACTAAAGTTGAACAATGATTTTGTGTCTATTTAAGCTCTTTGTGAGAAAACAGTTGTTTAAAACTGGTTATACTTTAACAGAACTACTTTGGCATGTTTATTTGTAAATTAAATTTTGCTTTTTTAAAGTTGGATGTGCATTTTTCCTTTTTCTCAGTCTTACTACATTTTTCATTTCCACTGTTTTTCAGGTTATTCCGCAATAACAGAAATTGTAAATCATTCTAAATTGTATGGTTTCATTTTACAAATTGCATATTTTAGTCAAGACCTTGCTACATTATTGTGATAGTGTTTATAAACTTTGCCTTGCACTAAACAGATGTCAACATTTTGAAACACCACCTGACCTTTATTGAGACATATATTATATACATTATATAACAAGCGTGTATATAAAATTCTGATAAAGCTATAATTACTATTTGACAACAGTAAGAAAAAAGTAACAATTTCGTAAGTGGTAATTATTACTAATAGTCTGGTTGAAGTAAAACAGGAAAACTACAGCAGTCATAACCTATTATTTTTCACATTCTTCTGAATTAAATGACAATCTGTCTTTCACCACCCTTCCATATCATCTCATAGAAAAAAATGCATAAATCTGCTAAACTTATATAAAAGACATACCGACAGAATTCATCAGTGTCCTGATGTTCATCTCCGTGAAGATAAACCAACAAAAATCTGAGCTCACGTTTGGCATCATTTAATGCCTGTAGGGGAAAAAATACATCTACAATGACTATTTAACAAGGTAACTTATTTAAAAAACACAGTCTTAATATTAGTATATTATTCATAATAATACAGGGTGGGCCATTTATATGGATACACCTTAATAAAATGGGAATGGTTGGTGATATTAACTTCCTGTTTGTGGCACATTAGTATATGTGAGGGTGGAAAACTTTTTAAGATGGGTGGTGACCATGGTGGCCATTTTGAAGTCGGCCATTTTGGATCCAACTTTTGTTTTTCAATAGGAAGAGGGTCATGTGACACATCAAACTTATTGGGAATTTCACAAGAAAAACCAATGGTGTGCTTGGTTTTAAAGTAACTTTATTCTTTCATGAGTTATTTACAAGTTTCTGACCACTTATAAAATGTGTTCAATGTGCTGCCCATTGTGTTGGATTGTCAATGCAACCCTCTTCTCCCACTCTTCACACACTAATAGCAACACCGCAGGAGAAATGCTAGCACAGGCTTCCAGTATCCGTAGTTTCAGGTGCTGCACATCACGTATCTTCACAGCATAGACAACTGCCTTCAGATGACCCCAAAGATAAAAGTCTAAGGGGGTCAGATCGGGAGACCTTGGGGGCCATTCAACTGGCCCACGACGACCAATCCACTTTCCAGGAAACTGTTCATCTAGGAATACTTGGACCTGACACCCATAATGTGGTGGTGCACCATCTTGCTGGAAAAACTCAGGGAACGTGCCAGCTTCAGTGCATAAAGAGGGAAACACATCATAATGTAGCAATTTCACATATCCAGTGGCCTTGAGGTTTCCATTGATGAAGAATGGCCCCAATATCTTTGTACCCCATATACCACACCATACCATCAATTTTTTTGTTCCAACAGTCTTAGAGGGATCTATCCAATGTGGGTTAGTGTCAGACCAATAGCGCTGGTTTTGTTTGTTAACTTCACCATTCACATAAAAGTCTGCCTCATCATTGAACAAAATCTTCTGCGTAAACTGAGGGTCCTGTTCCAATTTTTGTTTTGCCCATTCTGCAAATTCAGTGCGCCGATCTGGGTCATCCTCATTGAGATGCTGCAGTAGCTGGAGTTTGTAAGGGTGCCATTTGTGAGCAGCTAATATCCGCCGAAGGGATGTTCGACTAATGCCACTCTCCAGTGACATGCGGCGAGTGCTACGCTGTGGGCTCTTGCTGAATGAAGCTAGGACAGCCACTGATGTTTCTTCATTAATGACAGTTTTCATGCGTCCACATTTTGGCAAATCCAATACTGAACCAGTTTCACGAAACTTAGCAAGCAGTTTGCTAACTGTAGCATGGGAGATGGGTGGTCTCGTAGGGTGTCTTGCATTGAAATCTGCTGCAATGGCCCGGTTACTGCGTTCACCAGACATCAAACTTGTAAATTTGTAAACTTGTAAATAACTCATGAAAGAATAAAGTTACGTTAAAAGCAAGCACACCATTGTTGTGAAATTCCCAATAAGTTTGATGTGTCACATGACCTTTTCCTATTGAAAAAACAAAAGCTGGATCCAAAATGGCCGACTTTATAATGGCCACTATGGTCACCACCCATCTTGAAAAGTTTCCCCCCTCACATATACTAATGTACCACAAACAGGAAGTTAATATCACCAACCATTCCCATTTTATTAAGGTGTATCCATATAAATGACCCACCCTGTATTTCAGTAGCACTTCATTAACCAGTATGTAACAACCACTTATTCCTATGCTTGCAGACTAAAGAAAGTTTTTTTTTTTTTTTTGTGTACTCACCTGGCTATATGTTCCCTGATAGAACACTGGATGTAATCGACCATATTTTTCTTCAAAACTATTAATAAATGATACAACATCTCCTATTGGATCTGTAACACGTGCACGAGGATCTGGCCTTATAAACCTTAATGCAAATCTGTGGAAGAAAAACCACACAAAAAGAATAACCTCATCTGACAATCTATACTTTTATAATTTATTTGCCCCAACAAAAGCTAAAAAAAAATTCAATAAAAAGATGCACTGTAAAGCTATATTAATTCTATTATCTTGTTTATTAGGTATAAAAATAACAAATCAAATGTCACAGTTTGACTGGTAATTCATTAGTCTTCCTCAAAGTAGTAGAATTAGTATAAATGAACTATTACATTATAGGAGCTGACTTACATCTGTTCTTGTCAGTTTTAAAACACTGTGATGCCTGCTGGTTTATATGAGATCAATCGGGAAAACAAATAACCAGGGGTGGGTAAGATAACTCATTATTATCGTGTTAATGAATTAACGCCAACAATTATTTTGTCGCACATTAACGCAGTTTGTTATTATTATTATTTTGAAAGCCTCAGTCTCGCTAGCGATTGATAGAGATCAGTGATCTTGTTACAGTGCTCTTCGATACGCCTTTGCTAGAAGGAGAAGTTAGGAGAAGGAGAAGTTGTTGATTTGACCTCGATTCCCTGCGAGTGCATGAGTAGCAAAGAGCAAACAGCTTCTAAAACAGCGTGTGGAGAGATACCAAAATGAATGCTCAAAGCAAAATAAACCGTGGATGACTTTTTTTCGTATTATCACTGAATCGGAGTCCGATTTTGATGCAAGTGATCTGGAGATGTAGAAAGAAAACAAAAGTGAGGTACCGGCGTCAGCTAATCAGTCCCCAGCTGATCGTGGTACTGAACACATTAGTGTAGCTGCTGCACCTATGCAATTTCTGGCTGTCGAGTTGTACCTCCCGTGCAGCCGCTGCTGCTGTAAACTGCAAACTGGCGCCGACAGCAGGAACAACAGACGTTTTATATTGATTTATGTGTGAAATCATTGCTTTGTGTGCTTTTCAGTAAACTCAGTTGTTTGAAAAAAAATATTAGCCCTCAAAGAGTTGCTACTGAGCACAGACGGTTTATGCTGTTCCCTGATAAAAGAAAATGTTTCTGCTGGTATCTGTTCAGATAAAAAAGAAAATGGATTTAGAAATATTAAACTTGCTGTTGCTCGGAAGGTGCCTGTTATAATGTTATGATCATGGCTCTGGACTCTGAGGGTAACTTGTTTTTCTATAACAAACTAGATAAAATGTTAATGCCCTGGCACTGGCAAATAGCTTTGGTTTTATATTTGATTTAATTACATTAATGACTGCTACTATGTAAAGGGAATACTGCTGTTAAAAAGCTCCTTATTTGTGTAAAGTGTTTGAAAACCAAATACACGCAATACACTACTTTTGCGTTCATTATTGAATTTTGCGCATAACAAAGTTTTAATCATTGCCCAGCACTATACTTTTTTTAACCAAGATGTATCCTAAATGTTTGTTAATAAAGATATTACATTGTCAACAACCTAAAATCTAAAAATGACAAAAAAATATTTTTGATTTTCAACAAAGTACCATGTTTTGTCTTGTCTTACCTGAATATGTCCAGTAGTGTATAATATGTAAATCGGAATGGAAGCATTATTAAATAGTACCCCCATCCTAGCAGACCCTAAAAGAAAAGTGGAGAAGAGTGTTAATACTACAAATTGACATAGTGCTCAACTACAATAAATACTGATAACAAATATGAAACTCGATTTCCAGGTTAAGTCTCTGCTTTTTATAGAAACAGTAATATTTTAAAATAAATACAAATTTACAAATGGCCATACTTATACTTAATAATAAATGTGTATAGGGGTGTGATGATTCTTAAAACAGCAAGCAAGATAAATGTTGAATCTATCAACATTTATTTGCATATTGCGGTTTAAGTGAAATTTTTGTGATGGGAGTACTAGTTCATTTTTCAATTCAGTTTTATTTTGTATTCATTTTTTTATCAGAAAAGATTAAACTAAAAATCAAAATACAGTTTAATATGAAAAAAACACATTATAGCATAAAAAAATAAATCCACAGTAATTACTTCATTGAAGTATCAGCCTTTGATGAAAAGGTTGAAATAAAGAAATTGTGTCATTCTTTATATGCACTTATAACCAACACTACTTAATTGAAAAATATATTTTAGGAAAAATAATGGAAAAACAAACTTTCAACACCTTTGATGGATAAGTACGCAGACTAATTCAAGCCACTATGCAAATGACTTAAAACTCTTAAAATTTGCACCAAAATATCTTGATATTTGGAACAGTTGATTTTTTACTCTAAACAAATCTAAGTCTCTCCCAACTGCAGAGAAACAGTCCCACATCATGATTCTACAAAGCAAAGCACCATGCCTTATAACAGATCCTATAATCTTTTCTATTTAATAACTGCTGCTTTGAACCAATTATCTACCTTGGTTTTAGACTATTATAATAGATACAGTAGTTCCACTATTGTTTTGAAAGAATCAGTGCATCATCAAACACTGGCTTGGATGTTATTTTTGTTTAAAATGGCTTCTATTCGCAAACTTAATTCATGGCAGATAAGAAATGGTTATTGTGTAGGTGAAGACACAAATTTATGCATCTTCTTTGAAGGTTCCCATTGGCCTCTTGGTTGATTCCTTAATGTGCTTTTCACCTTGCCTATACTAATTTCTTAAAAGACATCCTGATTTTGCAGAGTCCATATTCCTTACACTTTTTAATGATGGTCTTTAGGGAAGTCCATGGTACCGTTCCACAGTAAGGTTTAAACATCTTTTGTTAGCTCCCTGTTGGACATACAGTAACTACACTAACCAAGAAACAAACTATTAGGAAAATCCTATGGGAACAGCTGATTTTATTTAGCTTTAACTACTAATGTCCAGTAAAGGCAAATTACCTTTATATATGACAAAGAATGTAAACAAATAGACAAACCTCAGAAAAATTGAGCTTATTTAGTTTATATTTCATTATTTATCCTAAAAATAATCATTTTTCACTTAAATCTCATTCATTAAAATGTGGAAAATATGACAGGAGTTGTCTAGATTTTACCCTTAACATCAACAAACAATGAAAAATTCATTAAGGGTCTTTTATCATTCCCTATATATGCAAATACACTGTAGTAAATGAACATCAGCAGAAACACATACTTACTCTGGGCTGGGGTCTTGATACAATGTAGCTATAAACTCTGTTGTCTGCAGTGTTAACTTGTAAGGGGCGGGAGGGAGGAGGACTAAATACAGTTGGTACTCCTTCTTGTTCATTTAGTCTGTCCTGTACAGCTGCCTAAAAACAGATTATGTACATTATTTTCTACAAAATGTTAATAAGTTAAAGGGAAAAAAGGTATTTGGCCACTGCTTTGCCTGCATGGCCCCCTATTGTTTTGAGGCACACTAGAGTTGGTAGTACTTACTTCCATTTGTCATTATGATGCAAATCAATCTCCATTGTGCTATACAAAAGGTATCACATTATGGTGTGTGTCATAACATTGCCACTACAGTCATTACCACATCTAGTTTATCTGTATACATTCTGTATACTAACTTTGATGCTCAACAGGTTAACATAAAAGATTATAGAGACAAGACCTAATGCAAACAATGATGAGATGTTGGAGTTCACTATCGAAGAGACTGTACAAGTTTAGTATACATGGACGTTCAGAAAGTCTATACTCTTAAAAATTAGTTTATTAAGTCACAACAGAAATGTGCTTTTGATGATCCATGTGAACAACAGATGGTTCTAGAATAAAGTGTTTCAAACAAGAAAAGTATTTTACTGCAATGCAAAACATCACGTGTAACACAAACGAAAAACTGCTCATGAATGCAAAAATTTCATAGTAGCTACAAAGTATAACTGTGAATAGGGCTGCACAATTATTCATAAACATAACTTCCGTTTTCACAGGAGCATAAATATGAAATGACACAGAGACCAAATTCCCTTATTCATTTATCAACATGGGAAAGATAAGAGAACTCACAAATAAAATGACTGGAAAGTGTGTGGACCTTCGTAAGTCACGGAATGACGATACAAAAAGTCTTAAAATGCCTATATGTACAGCTAAAGCTATAACAACATATAAACTAGAACAGTTGCCAACTTGCATGGAAAAGGAAGTTGATCAAGTGATACAGAGTGGCAGAGACCCTCGAAAGTTCAAGTTCAGAAAATCATAAAGTGCCAGAAATAAAGAATTGGTAAGATATCAAAGTCGCTGTGAAAAAGCAAGTCGAAGCCCACCATCTGAGTGTCATACAGAAGCGTATTAGGTACCGAGAAAAGAAAAAAAAAAAAGAATAGGGACACTGAAAAAAAAGGTTGAAATGTCCACTTTAGTAGTTTATTTTGTCACTTAAGCATAACGTTGTAAACTTAATCTTAAAATCAATGTTAAATTTACACAAGTTTCTCAGAACTCATCGTATCTAAAGTAGCATGTTAAATGTGGAGTATTGTATGTGTTCTTCTAAGTACTCTATGTTCATGAATCACTACGTGCTTCTTAAATGGGCTTTCTCTTACATGGATATGACACAGAATACATTACATTCATGATATTACAGCTCTCTAAACAATTTAAATACTAAGATGTACACTTTATCTCATTTTCATGATGAAATGAATCAAAGCATGTATTAAACTTGGAGGCACAGTGTCGCAGTGGTAGCGATGAGCTGGTGCCATGTCCAGAGATTGTTCCTGCCTCGTGCTGGGACATGCGTGATCCTCAATGAAATAATTTAATGCAGCAGTACTGCCTCTTTCAAATGAACTAACCCCTAACTCCTGTCCTTCCTTTTCTATTTCCACGTAACTAATCGCCACACGATATGCCCTATAATAAATGTCAAGTCATCTGTAAGCTTAGAATGCTTATTCATAAAAACATTTAAGGAACATTGAAATATCTTCGTAGTAAATGTTTCAATTATTTCATCCATCTATCCCATCCAGGGGCCCACCAGTCCCACCAAGCATACAGCGCAAGGCAGGAACACATTTAATTATTAACAGTATACATTATTTAAATGAAGTTAGAAATGTATCTGCATAATGTAACATACATACTTTAATGCATTTCATCTTAAAAATGATAAAGAGCTCCAAGAAGATATCTCTTGGAAATCAAAATTGACTTAGAAGGCAGTTATCATCTGTAAATATGCGCTCTCTTTTATTGAACTGAATTCCTTTACTGTTATTGTATGGTACGATGAGATTTAACATGCAAATCCCCCATAAACTTATTTTCATATAAAATGATAAACAACAACATGATAAAAACAATGAAAAATATACAATAATAAAGCATAAGTACAATATACACGTACATACAGTCAGATATTGCAAATGGCTCATAAAGTGGCTCAGGTTGTGAAATATTACAACTGTAATGTAAGTTTACAGTGAGGTAACTAATTCTAAGTAAAACCGTTCTACCGGGAGCACTTGATGGACTGATTGAGAGCATTTATAGCTCTTGGGATGAAGCTCTTTCTGAACCTTGAGGTTTGTACAGGAATGGTTCTAAAGCATTTGCCGAATGGAAGAAATTCAAATAGACTGTGTGCATGGCTGAGGAAGCGAGTGGTACAATGAGAGTAACAACACTACAGCAGCTATGGTATTTGGAATAGTTTGGCCATTCCGTGGACCATTATATTGTTACAGGTTGATTACAGTCAGATGCCTTAAATTTGAATGAATCAATCTAAAAAAAGGAATGGGAAACTATAGTGCAACAGTAGCACTTCTTTGATGCTGGGTGCCACCAGTTTGTAAAACTGAGTGGAAACTTGCGTACACACGTTAAGGTTGGTGTGAGAATGTGTACAGCTTTAATTCAAACTTAGTTTTTATACATCTTGAAGTGAATGTGGAAATGGACATATGCAACATTTATACATTAGGACCCTGGAGTTTGTTAACACTACTAGAATTTTGATTGGAACACTGTTCTAATGTAAGACATAAATAAAACTGAGTTTTCTGGCAACAAACACTCGAGATGGAATTGGTATAAAAAGAAGGATGGATACAAAAAAAGAGAACCTGAGCCCTACTGTCAAGTATGGTGGCAGTCCTGTGGGTCTGTTTTTACGTCCAAAAGCTCTAGGAACCTTGTTAGGGTGCATGGCATCATGGACTCCATAATATACAAAGATTTTACATGTAAATCTAGCTGCCTCTGCTAAGATACTAAAAGTGGGACATTTTTGGACCATCCAGCAGAACAACGATCATAAAAGATGTCCAACAAAAAAAATGGTTAATAGAACACAAAATCAAGAGTCTACCACAGCCCTCTCATGGAACCACTGAAAAACTGTGGGGTGAGTTGAACAGGAGAGTGCAGAAGAAAAGATCTAAGGCCCTGGATGATGTTGAGAGATTCAGAGAGATTGAGTGTGTGAAGATCTGCACTACAATGAATTAACTATTTTTAAGACAAATTTCCAAATTACGGTTTCCATGATGCATTTCTATGTTATTTTGTATTAATGAGGCTGCAGCCGAAGGTTGAAATAAAGAGTATGTTTTATTGCAATTAAGGTCCCAGTAGTGGACTGATTAGAGTTTTATAATCTTGAGTTGATCATGTTCAAATAATGTTATACTTAAGTTACCAATAAAACCACAGCAAACTTCCTGAACTGCTTGAACTGGTGGACCCCATTTAATAATAATAATTGATACTTAACTGATCCCTTGAGTTGTCATTTGAAAATGTTTTTTCTTCTGATCTTACCTGTACACTGCGTTATGGTGCATATATATATATATATATATATACACATATATATATATATATACATATATACATATATATACATATATATACATATATATGTGTGTATACATATATATATATACATATATATACATACATACATACATATACATACATATATATATATATATATATATATATATATATATATATATATTATATATACATATACACATATATATATATATATATATATATACACATATATATATATATATATATATCACATATATATATATATATATATATATATATATATATACACACACATATATATATATATATATATACACATATATATATATATATATATATATATATACACACATATATATATATATATATACATATAATATATTACATATATATCATTACAATATATATACATATTATATAATAAAATAATATATATATAATAATATATATATATAATATATATATATATATAATATATATATATATAAACATACAAAACACATATATATATACTAAAAATCCCAATTTTAATAATAATGTAAAAAAATAAAAAAAAAACTTTATAAAAAATAACATGATTTAATTAATTTTTTTACTTTTATATATTTGCTATATATATATATATATATATATATATATATATATATATATACATATATACATACACACACACAATATATATACTAGAAAATACCGGCCCCTGGAATAGTTGTTAAAAAAGCAATGAAAGAAAAAAAACATTATGAAAAAAACTTAACATGATTGTCAATGTAATTGTTTTGTCACTGTTGTGAGTGATGAGTGTTGTTCATATTATATATATATATATATATATATATATATATATATATATATATATATATATATATATATATAAATACACGAATACCAACCATGGCGAGAATGTGTTAAAGAAGTTATGAAAGAAAGCAAACTTTTTAAAAAAATAACGTAAGATGATTGTTAATGTAATTGTTTTGTCATTGTTTAAGTGTTGCTGGCATATATATATATATATATATTATACTAATAAAAAGGCCTCACTCACTCACTGATCATCACTAATTCTCAACTTCCCGTGTGGTGGAAGGCTGAAATTTGGCAGGTTCTTTCCCTTACAGCTTCAAAAGTTAGGCGAGTTTCTTGAAATTCTACAATGGTCATAACTGGAAGCAGTTTTCTCCATTTACTGTAATGGAGATGAGCTTCAACGCCCCTGGGAGTTTGGTGACATCCGCCTCCACGTAATCACGCAGTACATGAAAACCAGGAAGACCTCAAAAGCGCTGGGAAAAAAACATGCATTATATAATTGAAGGCAGCGAAACAATAAGAAGCGGGTGACAACAACCATATTCATCGTTCTGCTCTTGGAACAAGCCATGTAAACCTACACTTAAATTAGTTCATAGACAGCGCTGGCGTTTAATTGGGGCCCGCCCAAAAAGGCCATCCATCGCGGCAATCAGCAAACGCAGGGAATATTCACGGTGAAGGACTGTGCTTAGGGAAAGGGAAAATGATGGTCAGGGTGGTTTGACACAAACTAAGCTGAAACTCGAGAGAAAGTTTTAAGTGCCAGGACTAAGGTAACATTAAATAAAGCTATGGACATGCAGAGATGGCACCAACACAGCTGGGAACCTTGATGCAAGTACCAGTGGCTCACGTGAACTGCGCAGTGCACAAATAAAAAGCAACATTCCAAAGGCTGAACAAAACCAAATTACACAATTGAAACGCAAAAAAAATGAAAGGTCTGATAAGCATATTCCCTAAATGCAGCTACTGGGGAAAAAAAGCACCGTTGGGAAAAAATCAATGTCCGCAAAAGGAAGACGGGGTAAAAAAAAATGCCCTGCAGTGTGTCAGGTCTCAGATAAAGAAGAAGGCGAGCTGTTTATTGATGCAGTAAGAAAGCAATCGATGAATGAAACCTGTTATCTTTAACGATTGACAAACGGAAAGTAACTTTAACACAACACATCCTACAAATCGAACCTGATTGAAAGAAATAATGATAATCAAATCCTTGATGACAGCAACACTCAGTAACACTCACAAAACAAATACTGATATTGACGGGCATGTTACGTTATTTTTAAAAAGTTCCTTTCTTTTCTACCTTTTTAACACACTACTTCTCCGGGTCGTCGGGTATTATATATGTATATATATATCCGCTCTACTCTGAATAATGGATACTTTTTGCATCAATGTTGTTTTTAAATAAACCCTACTCGGGGTATTCATTAGATGAACGGTAAAAAGTAAAGCGGGGAGGATGACTCATTGAGGCATGCAGGCTGGTCTTGCGTCAACTCTATCTGAATTTGCGATCACATTTGAAAAAAAGTATCTTTTCAAGTTCATTTAGTCCTATGTGTCAAACTCAAGGGCCAGGCCACATCCGACCGCGTAAATTATATCCGGGCCCCGAGATCATTTTATATACTGTATTATTGATTAAAGCCGGATATAGGAGCGGTAACACAATAAACTACAGATCCCAATGCAGCGCTTTAGCTGCCTTGCGGCACACGGCTTACTAGAGTTATTGCGCACTGAGTTTGCAGGGCGCTTTGGTGACTTTTAAGAACAAAAAATCGTCTACATGCGGCTCGACCTTTTGCATGTTGGTAGCACATATCTGTTGAGAAGCTCTTCTCAGTGATAAGACTAACAAACAGCACACAGAATTGCCTACTGATGGAAACCCCAATCCATCCTGAGAATCTCCACAACACAGAACCTCCACCAAAAGAAAGCGAACTTGTGGCCAAAAAGATGCCAGGCGTCCAGCTCTAAAATGACATATGAGCAAAGACAACTGAATGATTTGATTTGTTATTGCGTAGGCGAGTCAACCGTTTTAACAAACAGCGTATTGCACTGATACGAAATAGCTGTGTGTGTATATATGTAGATATGTATGTATATGTATATATATCTTTATATATGTGTGTATGTATGTATATGTGTGTATATATGTTTTGTATATATGTAGATATATATATGTATATATAATATATATATATATATATATATGTTTATGTGTGTGTGTGTATATATATACTAGCAGAAATACCCAAGGGAGATAGTGTGTTAAAGAAGTTATGAAAAAAAAGCAAACATTTTTAAAAATAACATTAAGATGATTGTTAATGTAATTGTTTATGTATATTGATATATATATATATATATATACACATATATATATATATATACACATATACACACATACATATACATATATATACATACTGTATATACACACACATATATATACATACCACTGTATATACAACATATACATATCTACATATATACTGTATATACACATATATATACAAATCTACATATATATATATATATATATATATATATATATAGGGGTGGGACTCGATTAAAAAATTAATCCAATTAATTAGAGGCTGTGTAAAATTAATCTTGATTAATCGTATGTAATCCTTTGCGTAAATTTGCCCCAAATCGCAAATGTTTTTTTTTTTTATTTAAAAGCGGTTTTAGTGGGCGACAGAATCAAATAATAGACATGGACATGAATATTGTAAACTGAAGCTGTTTTAATTTCTGAAAAAAAAGCTTTAAACTGCATTTGAATTCAAAACAGAAACAAAAATATCATCCCTGGTTAAAATTGGGCAGACTTAAAAATAAAGTGGTAGTTTAAGTACTTTAAGTACATTTTCAGAATAGTATTGTCTTTAAATAATAATAACCAAAATTTCACCATAAAGTGCAGTTTTCTTCTTAAAAAATAAGTCAGAAACATAAAAGGTAATTTGACCAGCTTACTCTTTAAACTCTGAGTAACATTAGCCAAAATTATTTTGTACATTAGGCTAAAACAGTGTGATCATTGAACATTTTGTAATTAGATGTATTTAGAATTACTAGCGGTCACGGAAGTCCAATGATCCCCAGTAAGAGCCACAAAGTCCGCTTTCTGTAATGCATCTAATTTTGCTTGCTTTTCAGTGTGCACAAAACCATGCTTTTATCAAGGCTTACTCGGAAGTCGAAATGATCAGTCGTAGGAGCGCTTTATTCCGACTCTAACATTTTTGTAGCTGTGATGTGTGCATCAGTGTAATGGATGTACCAGGAAATCATGCATTGACAAAAGTTCCGTTTGCTTGGAATTGAAAGTGTGATTAAATCGTTATTTTTAACAGCGTTATGGAGTACATGCATCGAAGCTTCTCAGCTGTGCTTGTGCTAAGAAAGGGAAAATTTTAAAAATAGCGTAACATGATTCTCGTTAACCTAATATTTTTCATCGTCCCAAACCAAGGAGATCGAAGGTAAAATGAATCGGGTAGCGTACATAGTCAGTACATCCCTCTCGGAATCGAACCTCGAATGTCGGCGTTAGAGCGAAGACTCTACAATTGCGCAGCGTGTGGCTTGTCTATGCTAAAGTATGTATTGTAGATCGGGTATATATATACATTTATATATATACCCGTGTATCAGTGGAGAAGTAGAAGTTATGAAAAGAAAAGGGAACATTTTAAAAATAACGTAACATGATTGTCAATATACAGTAATTGTTTTGTGAGTGTTATTGAATGTTGCTGTCATCAAGGATTTGATTATCATTATTTCTTTCAATCAGGCTCGTATTTGTAGGATGTGTTCAAGTTACATTCCGTGTTTGTCAATCGTTGTAAAGATAAGAGGTTTCATTCATCGATTAGTTCCTTACTGCATCAATAAACAGCTCGTCTTCCTTTTTATCTGTGATGTGACAAACTGCATGCACGGGTTTTTTTTTTACACTGTCTTCCTTTAGCAGGACATTCACTTTTTCCACCGTGTGCTTTGTTTCCAGTAGCTGCACTTATGAATATGATTCTATGTATAAGGCGCTTCATATTTTTTGCTGCCTTCTCAATTGTGTAATTCGGTTTTGTTCAGCACTCTTTGGAACTGTTGCTTTTTGTCTGTGCACTCGTCAGTTCCGTGAGCAGCTTGGTGTTCTTGCATCGAAGGTTCCCAGCTGTACTGGTGCCATCTCGTGTAATGTCAGCTAAGACCCGGCACTTAAAACTTTCTCTCGCAGTTTCAATGAGTTTGTGCCAAACACCACCCTGACCATCTCATCTTCCTCTGCATAAGCACAGTCCTTCACCGTGAATATTTACCGGCAGTGTTTGTATTGGATTGCCTGATGGGCGGACCTTATATGGGCAGGCACTAAATTACAAGCGCTAGTGGCAGCCTATGAACTTAATTTAATATAAACTTACGGTTCACGCCGTGCTTTGTTTCCGCAGTAGCTGTACTTATGAATATGCTTGTATGCATCATTTGCTTCATAATGTTTTTCTGCCTTCTCAATTGTGAAATGGCGTTTTGTGCTGATCGCTGTTTGGAGTTCTTCCTTGTGCTCTACGTACTTACGTGGGAGCGTGATGATGTCACGAAACTCCGCCCCGCGCCATCTCAACTCAAGACTCCATTACATTATATGGGAAAAATAGCTTCCAGTTATGACCCTTATCGTAGAATTTGAAATGAAACCTGCCCAACTTTTGTAAGTAAGCTGTAAGGAATAAGCCTGCCAAATTTCAGCCTTCTACCTACACGGGAAGTTGGAGAATTAGTGATGAGTCAGTGAGTGAGTGAGCTTTGCCTTTTTAGTATATACACATATATATATATATATATATATATATATATACATATACATATATACACACACATATATACATACATACACATATATACATACATACATACACATATATATATATATATATATACGCACACACATATATAAACATATATATACATATACATACATATCTACATATATACACACACAGCTATTTCAGATCAGTGCAATACGCTGCTTGTTAAAACGGATAACTCCGCTCTTACGTTGCAAGTCTGCGTGGATATTATGAACTATCGTATTTGTTCAAGTTCTATTTAAATTTTAAATAGAAGGAATTTTTATTTAGTCGACAGAAATATCTTTGGTAGGAATGGTAAAAACAGACAGGAATATTATTAATGAATAAATCAACTCAAACCTTAAATAACTTAAAAGAACAAACATTCAAATTTCTTTACTCTTATGTAAATTTATATAAAAATAAACTTAGATTTTAAATATCCCAAAGATTTTGCTCTCCATAAAATATATCCTTTCAAAATTATACAAATTCAAATATGAACATGCTGCATAACAAAACCTGGAAATATAAATAAAATGTGTTCCTTTCAGCAATAACAAATCAAATCATTAGTTGTCTTTGCTCATATGTCATTTTAGAGCTGGACGCCTGGCATCTTTTTTGGCAACAGGTTCGTTTCTGTTTGGTGTGAGGTTCTGTGTTGTGGAGATTCTCAGGATGGATTGCAGGTGCTCATCAGTGAGGCGACTCCTGTGTGCTGTTTTGTTAGTCTTTATCACTGAGAAGAGCTTCTCACACAGATATGTGCTACCAAACATGCACAAGGTTCGAGCGCATGTAGACGGACTTTTTGTTCTTCAAAGTCACCAAGCGCCGCAAACTCAGTGCGCTCGGTTTATCAGCAAAGTGCGTATTTGGGAACACCGTAGTGACGACTTGGTTTAACATTACTTGGCAACAGGGAAAGTTGCACTGGTGCATTTGTGTCTCCCATAAAAGCAACTTCACTTGAAATCACTTTGTGATTGTGCGGGTAAAAGCGTCCGCTGAAGTGTCAGATTCTTATTTAATTCTTCTGCTTTCTGTATCTTCTGCATTGCATTCAGGTCTTTCAGCCTCACTGATGAGCACCTGCAATCCATCCTGAGAATCTCCACAACACAGAACTCCCTGATGTTTTGTCTCATAGTGCCGTCTTAGATTAAATTCTGTAATTACAGCCACATTAGCTCCACAAATGAGACACACGGGTTCAGTAAACATATACTCAGCCTCCCATCGGTTTTTAAAGGCTCTATTTTCAGAATCAACTTTTCTCTTCAGCATCGTGTGAGCTAGCTTCCAGCAATAACTTGCAGCATCATAAGCTAGACTTGATTAGCGCGGTAAGTGTTGGCAAGGCAGCTGAAGCGCTGCATTATGGGATCTGTAGTTTATTGTGTTACCAGCGCTTCATATACCGGGCCATTAATAACAATAATACAGTATATAAAATGATCTCGGGCTGGATATAATTACGCGCCGGGCGGATGTATGCCCTTGAGTTTGACACATATGGACTAAATAGAACTTGAAAAGATA